>NW_024426230.1:4863840-5009459 GCF_017311325.1 Ursus maritimus
AGAGAAACAAAAGATAAAATGAACTTGTGGGACTTCATCAAGATCAAAAGCTTCTGCACAGCCAAGGAAACAGTCAAAAAAACTAAGAGGCAGCCCAGGGAATGGGAGAAGATATTTGCAAATGACACTACAAATAAAAGACTGGTATCCAAGATCTACAAAGAACTTCTCAAACTCAATACACAAGAAACAATCAAAAAATGGGCAAAAGATATGAATACTTTTCCAATGAAGACATACAAATGGCTAACAGACACATGAAAAAAGTGTTCAAAATCATTAGCCATCAGGGAAATTCAGATCAAAACCACCTTGAGATACCACCTTACAACAATTAGAATGGAAAAAAGTGGACAAGGCAGGAAACAACAAATGTTGGAGAGGATGTGGAGAAAGGGAATCCCTCCTTCATTGTTGGTGGGAATGCAAGTTGGTACAGCCACTCTGGAAGACAGTGTGGAGCTCCCTTAAAAAGTTAAAAATTGAGCTACCTTATGATCCAGCAATTGCACTACTGGGTATTTACCCCAAAGATACAGACGTAGTGAAGAGAAGGGCCATATGCACCCCAGTGTTCACAGCAGCATTGTCCACAATCGCTAAATCGTGGAAGGAGCTGAGATGCCCTTCAACAGATGACTGGATTAAGAAGATGTGGTCCATATATACAATGGAATATTACTCAGCCATCCAAAAGAATGATTTCTCAACATTTGCTGCAACATGGACAGGACTGGAGGAGATAATGCTAAGTGAAATAAGTCAAGCAGAGAAAGACAATTATCATATGGTTTCACTCGTTTATGGAACAAAAGAAGTAGGAAGATCGGTAGGAGAAGAAAGGGAAGAAGAAAGGGTGGGGGTAAACAGAAGTGGGAATAAACCATGAGAGACTATGGACTCTGGGAAACAAACTGAGGCCTTCAGAGGGAAGAGGGGTGGGGGAATGGGATACGCTGGTGATGGGTATTAAGGAGGGCATGTATTGCATGGTGCACTGAGTGTTATACGCAAGTAATGAATCATGGAACTTTACATCAAAAACTAGGGATGTACTGTAAGGTGACTAACATAATATAATAAAAAATATTATTAAATTAAAAAAAGTCTCAACTAAGTTATACTTTATCATGCCATTTTGTAACACCAGAAATAGAAATAAAAAGAAGAGATTTCAGAGAAAAAAGAAAACATGCTAAAAAACAGGATTGTGTGATATAGAATTCCACCAATGCAGAGAAAAATCAAGTATCTCTGGAGAAATTAAAAAAAAAAAATTTACAAAGAACGATTTAAAACTTAGAAAATTACAAAATTACAACAATTTCAAAATATATCTATATTTGTAAGTCATGGTCATAAACATATGACTTCAAAAATGTATCAAGATTTTTTTTTCATTATACGGAACCAAGGGATTATATAATGTGTGTGTGTGTGTGTGTGTGTGTGTGTGTGTGCGCGCGCGCACGTGCATATGCACATGGATTTGTGGAATACTTCAGAAATTTGCACGTTGTCCTAGTGCAGGAGACATGCTAAACCTCTCTGTATCATTCTAATTTTAGTATGTGTGCTACTGAAATGAGTATAACTATAGGATTGTGGTTAATATGAATACTAATAATTAAAAAATGGTCATATATTTTTTTTAAGTGTTACAAATAGTGGTCACATATTCTTCACTTTACTTCAATAGTAGAGACAACAAAGTTTCTAAATCACTATCCTCTGGTGGACCTGAGGACACTAGAAAATAAAATGTTGGTGTATTGACAATTATTTAAGTGTTAGATGTTTTAAAAAAATATTAGACTTTTTCATTTTTAAAAAGGTCAATAGTGGAAACGTATCAATTTGAAACACATGATAGTGACTGAATATTGTTCTTGATAATCATGGGTTTCTGTATAACACTGAAATACAACCACTGAAGAACAGTCATCAAGGGAAGGGGAGCTTTAAAAAGATACTTATTATTGTATCATTTGATTAATTCCTGTGTTATGTAGTCTGGGTATCAGTGTGCCAGAAAATTTAGCCTGTACATTTCCAAAAGATATTTTCTAAAGGTATTACTAATATTCTGTTTTTTATTCTCAAAGGAAATCATCTCTTTCTCCCCCCCCCTTATATTGAATATGTATATTGATAGCAGGAGATAAAGAAGATAAATATATTTTCTTGACATTAAAATGAAGAGACTTTCATAAACAATGTGTATCTATGGCTGTAGTGCTTATGTGCGTGCCTATGTATGTGTTAACTTCATCAGGTTTTAATCCTTAACTGTACTATTGGAGATTACTGAGCACACGCTTTCTATTTATAATCTCATAGTAGTGATTTTTGAAGGAGGAATAATCTTTGTTGTGTTATTTACTGCATGCAGTGTGGCTTAGTAAATAAATTGCACACAGATACGGTTTATTGTATGAAGGAGAATCTGTAGAGCAAAGAAGACTTGCACTTGTGTGCTCAGCACTAATCCCTCATGCTTTTTGTATTTGTGCCAAAGTACTTTCGGTAATATTAATTGAGAGGAGCCACATGGTGTTTTAAATAGAGTCATGGGAATTTGTCCTATTATACAACTGGGTAACTATACAAAACATCCATCAGTACTGACCACACCATCAAATATTGCATCGTGGCGTCAGCCCAAGACATTACATTTATCTAATCATTGACTTTACATTTACCTCAGTCTATTTCATGACAAGAAATGAAATGCTTGCTGCAAAATTACATTTCCAGCAATTTCTGATAAAGGAAGGAGATGAACTTTGAATAGAGCAATTGTTTTCTAAATGGATTTTTAAGACATGGTGTATTGGGTCTTGAGTTCATTGATTTGTACTGGACCAAGAGACAGGTTGAAAGAGGACATCTGTCCATTGGAGAGAGTTAGAAGGAGATTGCTTGTTCCCTGAATCAAAGGCCCCAAACCAAACTGAAAAACCTGCTCACAGAACAAATTTCTTTTGATTCCTTAAAATTTCAAAAATCTTATAAGCACGAGGATATCTTATATCTTTTAGGTAATTTTAAAGAGAAAAATACAGTAGTTCAGTAGATGGTCAAAGAGTTGGAAATGGGATATAGGACCTTTCACCCCTGGGTTACCATTTGATGAATGCCACACAGCTTTAATATCATAATTCTTTTTATTGTGTTGCACTATGGTCGTTTAAGGAATAGTCTAAGATTTTCATCAAGGTAAGAACCCTTGGATCCCCAGATTCCCAGATAGAAGGATTTCTGAACCTCGAAAAAAGCTATATAGTTGTTTGAGAGAATACATTTACTTATAATAAACCACCAGAATAAAAGGATAAGTTTTCTCCAGCTAAGTATCTAATTTTTATTATGAAGCATGCAGATATAAAGCCTTTAATTGCCTCAGCCCCAGCTAAAATAACTACAGATACTCTTTCCATTCACTAAATCAAATCCAGTTTTTTAAGTGCCACTAAACTGTTTGCTTTAGTGTTATCCTATGGAAATAAATTACATTAATAAAAAAGTTTAATCTTGTCTCTTATTACCATTAACTTTTTTCCTTATCCTTTTAGCAGATAAAAGGTAAATAAGAATATAGAGATAGTATTTATTCCCTGTTCATAATTTTAGAAGTTATATTTCTCTACCACTAAGATGAATGAGTTTGCCTTTTTTTTTAATAAATGCTTCCCATTAGAACTTAATTTAAAAACACATAAAACATCCATACAAATGAGTGGCATAGAAATCCCAACTTATTTCAATGAGAACCTGAGAGGTTCTTGTGTAGCCAATGGCCAGTTTAAACCCTACCTTGCTTTTAAACTGTTGTTGAGTTCAGGGGATGGTTATGTCCCAGGAATCTCTCATCAAGGAATTTTGCCTTTCAAGAGCATCTGATGGGACTGTTCAGTGATCCTGTAGATGCATTCTATTTAAAGGATCAGGTCATGAACCATTGTGGCACAGAGAGTTGCTTATTTTTTAGATGAAGAATGTTAGAAGTGCTTACAAACAACAACAACAAAAATGTTGCAGTGTTCTCCTTGTGAGTAAATCCAGGGTTATTAATTTGAATTTGGATTCAGGATGCTGTGGTTCAAAAAGGGGCTTTTTCCCCCCACCTGTTTCTTTCTCTAAAATATAGATAAAGTAGCTAGTGTTAAAATGGTAAATGAAGGAGTGTTTGGGTGGCTCACATGGTTAAGCGTCAGACTCTTGGTTTCCACTCAGGTCATGATCTCAGGGTTCTAGGATTGAGCCCAGCCTCGGGCTCTGTGCTCAGCAAGGAGTGTGCTTGGTATTTTCTCTCCCCCTCTTACCTGCCTCTCCCCCCCACTCTCTCTCTCTTAAATAAAATCTTTAAAATGTAAATGAATTGTTATTGGCCATTTCAGATTTATAAATAACCCATTCAGAGGCTTTCAAATGGATGGCATAAAATTCCAGATGGTTTCAAAGTGAACCTGAGAGGTGGCATTTTAATTTATAATGGAAACTGATGAGATGATATAGTCAAAATGTGTCTAACCTTCTCACTTCTTTGGTGTTCAGTATTCAGAACTGCTTTTTCTCTTTTTCTTTCTTTCTTATTTCTCTCCTCTTCCTCTTTCTTTCATTCTTTCTTTCATGCACTAAAAGGAAACCAACATATTATGCTTTTGACTTTTCCATTATTGCTTCATTTTTTGGAGGAGACTAGATGGCATATTTCAAATGGCTGTTAAAATAGAATTTAAACATACTTAAAATAGGTTGATGTCAATAAATTATATTCCTGAAGTGCTTAAGCACATAACAAATTAGAGTACTGAACAAATTTTAATTGATGGTGTTGAAAATCATGTTTAATGGCAGAGTTATAAGTTCAAAGCTGGTAAAATTTTAAAGCTCATATCACCTAATACGGTAATTTCAATGTGCAGTTCATCATTTTACATTCTTTGATCAAATCTACATCCCACAAACATTCTATTATCTATGAAAAAACAAAAATTTAATGGGTAAACATGAAATTGGATTATCAGGGACTACATTTTACAATATAGAATTACCATAAATGATAACTAATGATATACTATATCTATGCACTATGCTTTCTTCAAGTTTTGCCTGAGATTGTATAGGATGTGGAAAAAATATTTTTGTGCATTACCTACAAATAAATACATGGAAATTCTTCTTTTTAGCATATTCCATATGTGGAATCACTTTCGTGGTGGTTTTTGTTTTGGAATTTTGTTATCATTTTATATTAGTTTAGCTCTTAAATGTTGTCACTTTGCCCTTATCTATGATAGTAACTCAAGTCTACATTGTACAGTGTGCAGAAATTTAATAACAGTATATACCCACCCACCTCTGCCTCAGGATTAGGGTACATACATTTGTGGTGTACATCATCATAATTATTTCTGACTCAAAGCTTCACTTCAACAGATTAATAGATTTCATGAATTAAGTCCATATCCTACCTATACTTTCCTTTCCATGCACACTTGGATATAAAACTTCATGAAACCATACATAATTTCATGGGGTATTTGTGTGTGCTGAATAATTTACTGAAAATTTTAGGAAATGGTAACAATCGTTATCCCCCAAATAGAGTGTATTGAAGACTAACTGATAGCGTCCATTGTTCTAAAAGTAGTTTTTTTCTCCCCAAGTCTTCACTGGTAAATTATTCACTTGTCGTGTCTGCTCAAATAATGTATGCTTTTGCACTTTTTCATTGTTTTTCCTTCCTTTCCTTTCATCCCTTTTCATTTTGGAGAAATCACTATAGAAGCAAACGAAAAGGTTCTATACATTGCTGATGCAAAGGAACTTAATCCTCCCTTCATTTTTTCCCCTTTCCCTCTAGACTCTGTCAGCAACTCTTTTTTTCCATCAAAGATGTTTCTAAACAAGGACAGTTCATCCTCAAAACAAATTATCCTTCTGTTTTTCAATACTATAAATACTTGAATGGATAAAATGTTTGAGTTATTATTTGCTTATTTCTATGATAACATGCTTGTTTTACAAAAGCCTACTTATGATGAGTAATATATTAAAAGAGTACAGTTCATTTAATAATAATAGGTGGAATTTGTTGCACATATACAATCCAGTTTTTCAAGATTATATCTTCCCCTGAGGGTATGAGAGCCTGGTAACCACTGAGCAATTTGTCACTGGTTGGTCCCTAACCAAGTAACATATAGCTAATTGTCATCCTGAAATCAGTTTTCTTTCAGCCGCAAATATATGGGAACACCACCAATGGAATCTTAGTTAAATTCACACATTAGGATGGCAGTGACTCCAGTGGTACCTTTTTTTTTTTTAATTAAACAATATATTCATTTCCTACTGTGTGCCAATCATAACATGAGATCCTGAGATTATAGCAGTCTATACAAAAGACGCATAACCATCCCTCATAAAGCTCACTAATGGAAAAGGTACATCTTTCTCAAAGCCATATTCTTCTGGCAGTTCAGCTTCCGATGTCCTAAAAGTCAACAATTCCAGCTCAGTGTGCTTCAAGTTGAAATCTCAATATATCTTGTGAATATTTCCTAGCACCAATTGAACATAAATAAGTAGTAATAATACTATGAAATCTACCACCGGCATCAGTACATTAACTGTAGGGTGAACTTCCCAAAAGACCATCCAAAAAACATACTCATGAACTAAATCTTCTTGACGTAGTTTAAGTAGTGTCTTAGGGAATTCAGGAGAGGATATTTATAGGATTTTAAGCCATGAGCTAAATGGTTATGTGGTGACTCTAAGTCTGGAAACTGGTTGGTATTGGGCAGAGTTTGTGACATAATAGCTTTGGATTGGAGAGCAAGAACTTTAAGCAAGCTTTGAAAAATTAGACTTTATAAATAACATAGTTTAGTTGCTTCATAGTTTCCTAAGAGTATGTATTTCATGAAGCAAGTAGCCAAGTTATTTTTGCTTATTCTGAGTATTAATTAGTATAGGAAAAGGAGCATATACCAAACATCAACATTGTATAATACAAGAATCAAATTGTATCAATGTTTAGCTTACTTAAAAAATAATATATTAGGAAGTTCTTAGAACACTTTTTAGACATTTTTAATGTGGCTCATTTGTGAAACTTTTAATTTTGTTAGGATTTTGCTTTTGTTGACTCCTTTCTATTATATACTGTAGTGATGTAGGGCCTAAAGCTAACATCATTTTCTTTCAGTTGGAAAAATACATATATCTGTGTAATTATATATAAACATATATATGAAATACTACATAATATAAAATAAATTTATGTATTTGTATATTACATATACTGAATTTTACTTTCTTGTTTTTACTTTGTGGCAGCGGGGGAAGGTCTTTCCACAGTATTGCACCAAATACCCTGCAGCCTCACGATTATCAAGTTCTTTTCTTTATAGTTAATTCTACATGCTTCATCTGTAGAGAGTCATATCTATTAAAAACAAAAACCAAAACAAAAAGCCCTCATTCATGAAAAACCCCTTCAAAATGTCCTTACAATGACCTCCGATTTACTACAGGTACCACCTAAAATTTTGGTAAGTTGCTTGGTGGTCAAATCCATCCTGACCCACCTTATCTCATAATTTGCTACATTCCATAATTTACTATTCCCCTGGGTGCTTTAGCCACATTGAATTCTCTGTTAATAAATACATTTTAACCTATTTTCCCCCCTTTTCATGAGGTGCCCTTCTTTCTCTGTGTACCTACTTACTGTTTTGTTATCCTTCAAGACTCATTTCAAGCATTTCATTCTTTGTGGAGCTTCTTCTTTTTTTTTTTATAATGTTTTTTTATTATGTTATGTTAGTCACCATACAGTACATCCCCAATTTCTGATGTAGTGTTCCATGATTCATTATTTGCGTATAACACCCAGTGCTCCATGCAATACGTGCCCTCCTTACTACCCATCACCAGCCTATCCCATTCTCCCACCCCCCTCCCCTCCGAGGCCCTCAGTTTGTTTCCCAGAGTCCATAGTCTCTCATGGTTCATTCCCCCTTCTGTTTACCCCCCCTTCATTCTTCCCTTTCTTCTCCTACCGATCTTCCTATTTCTTATGTTCCATAAATGAGTGAAACCATATGATAATTGTCTTTCTCTGCTTGACTTATTTCACTTAGCATTATCTCCTCCAGTCCCGTCCATGTTGCTGCAAATGTGGTGCAATTGTTCTTTTTGATGGCTGAGTAATATTCCATTGTATATATGTTCATAGCAGCATTATCCCCAATAGCTAAATTGTGGAAGGAGCCAAGATGCCCTTCAACAGATGATTGGATTAACAAGCATTTCATTCTTAGGGAAAATTTCTCTAATGTCTTAAGGCAAAAATAATTATTCCTAATCAAATTGTGCATTATGAACATAGTTTCCTAAGAAAAGCATTCTCACTACACTTATTAATGACCATGAGATAACATTTATGTTAGTAATTCAAATAATAGCAAGAAATGTTCAAAAAAATCCATTCATTTATTCATCACAGATAGAGAATGGAAAAGAAATTAAAAGAGACGGCTGTCCTTACAGAAACCAAAGGAAGAAGGCTGCATTGGGATAAGTGAAAATAAAACAAACAAACTTGTTTAGGAAGTGTCAAGAAATGCAGGATAGAGAAGTACAATGAGAGCAAATTAAGCATGAAAAGAAGTTTGAGGTAATGACAAGTTTATCAAAGCAGCTTAAATGTAAAGGTGGAGGTAAAAATCAGATTTGAGGGGGCTGAGGTATGTTTGAGAGAAGTAGTAACAAACCACACTCAAAATTGGGTGTGATAGAGACAGATTAGGAAGAAGGACCCATAGTCGAATTTGAAGCTCTTCTGTTTTGCAGGATGGAAAAAGAACAAAGATGATACATTTGTAACACAGGAAAGAAAGAAGATATTAGTTATATCAAATTCCAAGAAGAAGTAAGATTAGGTAGTAACTAGGTAAAACATGAGTAGTGGTATTACTCGTAAAATGGAAAAATGACATCGGATCCAGAGATGGGGAGAAAAGGGGAGGAAAATGGCTGCAGATGTAAATAAGTACCTGAATAAAGATCAATAAATATATGAAGATGGATGCAAGGCAATTTGCTGAGAAAGAAGGGTGTGCTGTCTGGGTAGGAGACTTGAGAGAAGGAGGTCTGGAATGGCAATTGAGGATAACAGAAGTTGTTGATCAAGGATAACTAAAAAGATTGATAAATTATTTTTCAGAATTCCACTAAGTTTGGAAATTGAGAATGTATAATGGCAACAAAGTATACATTTATGTAATTTGTATCTTAAGCTCTTAGAACATAATTGAAACCATGTTTTAGGAGTGTCTGGGTGACTTGGTTAGTTGGGTGTTCAACTCTTGGTTTCGACTCAGGTCATGATGTTAGGGTCTTGGGATTGAGCCCCAACTCAGGCTCCATTCTCGACATGGAGCCAGCTTGAGATTCTCTTCCTCTGCCCCACCCCCCAACTTGTGCATGCATGCACATACTTTCTCTAAAATAAGCAAATCTTTAAAAAAAAGCTTGTTTTAGAATGGGGACCTTTTTGAGGATTTTATTTTTTTGTGTTTTTTTGTTTGTTTTTGGTATGTAAAGCAGCAAATCAAGGGGGAAGGAAGTTAGGGTGCTGGTGAGAGATACTGAGCCATGGGATTCAATTTGGGAATGTGAACCAGCTTTATCAGTGGCAACAACCAACCCTAAAATCATAGTGGATAATGACAAAACACTTTTATGACTTGCTGATAGATGTACAGGTCAGCATTGATTTGGCCCTGTTCTACCTTGTTTGTCTTCTTAAAAGAATCTTAGAAACACAGCACGTCATGTCCACTAACATCTCATTGACCAAAGCAAGCCATATCATACGGTCACGCAGAATATAGGGTACTATACACATTATATAGAGAGGCTTGGCAAATCTAAGCTGTATAAAACTCTTTGGGGAAGGGAGTGGATAATTGGGAAGAATAATAGAATATATTATATCTAACAGCAAAGATGTGAGGCTTAGTGGTAGTTTATGGGTTAAAGTAAAATGAAGTGGACAGGGACTGAAGACTAAAATAAAAGAGTACTGAATTTAATGGGAAGAAAGGACTGAGGCAGCCCAGATATTTATATTAGATGGAGCTAATTAAAACTCCTGAGGTAGACCACTAACCAGCAGTAGGAAGGTCTAGAATGTCATCATGAGAGAATGTTGCTGAAGTAATAGGATGGTGGTATTATTATTAGAGTTGTGGAGGGCAAGTAATTGTGCAACTAGAATTTAGGGTTGTCACCACATTAATGTTGAAAATGCCTAATTTAATAACAAGAGCAATGAGGGAAAAGAAGTCAGTGAAATTCCTGACTCCTGGAGGAGTAGCCCGAGAGTAAATGAATGTAAAAATATAGAGTGGGTAGAAGACTTCCAGTTTGCACTCTGAAAGTCTCCACTCTACCCTAATGACAAATAAAAAACTAAAAAGACTGAAAAATCAATAACTTTTTTGATGCATAAGAGAGGGAAGGACATGGCAAGCCCCTCAAGGTTGGAGAGACAGATGAGCAAATGTAGGAAGTTTGGCTTACCATAGCAGAGACTCATGAGCAGAAACTGCTACAGGAACTAGTGTCAGGAACCAGTGCTTAGGTAAGAAAACCAGAACGTAATTGATGAATTGCTGAAGTTGGGTGTGACAAATCTGAGAATTAAAAAAGTCCATGGGAATCCAGTGATCAGGGGGCTCCCCAAATATTGTGAAGTTTACCTCTAGGAGCTCAGTGAGATTCCTACAATAAATATTAGAGAAAAATCCCCTCCTGCTTCCTCCTTGGGGTGGTGAGGGAGAAACCATTTTGAAATATGTCAGAGCGCTCTGCTCTTTTCAATAAGACCTACACTCAAGGGAAGTTAACCAGAGTCTGACAGTCTGGGATAGTATCAGAGACTAACTGGTTTGGGGAGGGAGATAAAAAAAACTCCAGCCCATTCTAGCCATCCTGTCACACATAAGGAGGGAGAAAAAAATTAAGTACTTGCGAAGTGGTACAGGCTCACTGGAGGACTGAAACCTACTCATGGGACTGTAGAATGCTTCACCTCTCCAGGCACTTCACCACCATATTACTAAAAGCCTATTTATAGCAATTCCTTTTACTTAGTACATTATATTGGACTATCAAGAAAAAAGTTACAAAGCATACCGAAGGGAGGAAAAAGTGAAGAGACAGAGCAAACATCAAAACCAGACATAGCAGGGATGTTGTATTTGTCCAACTGGGAATTATAAAACAAAAACAAAACTGATTAATATGATAAAGGTTCTAATGGATAGAGTCGGTAGCATGTAAGAACGGATGGGTAATATAAGCAGAGAGATGGGGAATCCTAAGAAGGAACAACAACAACAAAAATGTTAGAGATAGTATTATAGGATAGGATATATGAGGATCAAAAGAGAAAGATAGTTTGGGAAATTATATAATATTTTTTAATAATTATGTGATAATATATGTAATAGTTTCTCAAATATATAAATATACATAAATAAGTAAATATACATACATATTTATGACAGATGGATGGGAAGCAACTCAAAATATGTAGTAGCAAAACCGATTTAATCCAGTCTATTCATATTAAAGTTGGGTCAAATATAGATTTATTTCCCTTTTACTTACTTTCCAGTTGGCCTAAAGTATATATAAATGGACACGCTGGAAGGACATAGTCATAATGGTGAGTTTGAGAGAGGGCATGTACTGTTTGAAATAGGATGTATATTGTGATAACACAAGGGAGTTTAACACAAATGATCATTATAGAGCCAGTGTCAGGTGAATATCCACCAGAGGAAAATTTGCCTCAGAGAGGTAGTATTATTTGAAGTTATTCATAGCAACATTGAATATACTCAGGAAATCAAGGCAAGTTTTAGTGTTTTCCGAATATTTTTACTAACTTTTTAAGGTAATTTTATATCAAAATGAGTTTCAACTCTTAATGTTCTTTTATAATTCAATCAAGCACTGTAATGTGTGCCTTGGAAAATTTTGAAAGTCCTTTCCCTAGCCTAGTGCTATCTGGGCAGGTCTTGAGCTTTTAATATTGCAAATTGCATAACATTTTGGTTTTAGGAAAAAGAAAATTTTAATAATATTAAAACTCATGGGGACTGGTTTAATTGCTTTGGATTTTTCTAAAACTACGACAGAATACCTACTTGTCACGCATTCATCCAAAAAAAAAAAAAAAATCAGTTCTGAACAAGCTTCCAAATGTAAGACATTAGATATTGTTGTTGCATAACAAATCACACCAAAAATTAATGGCTTAAAATAACGCACTTATTATTTCATAGTTTCTGTGACTCTAGTATCCAGGCATGGCTTAAGTGGATCCTTTGCTTCAGTCTGTCAGAAATCTGCAACCAAGGTATTAGCCAAAGTTTACAGTTCCATCCGATGGCTCCACTAGAAGAGGATCCAATTTCAAGCTTACTTAGTAGTTGTTGACAGCATTCAGTTCCTAAGGGGTGTTTGACTGAGGACCTCAGTTCTTCCAATAGCTGTTGGTCAGAGATTCCTGTAGTTAATTGTCATGTGGGCCTCTCCCACATAGCAGTTTGCTTCATCAACCATGTAAGCCAGGAAGGTAATGAAGTGTGCTAGCAGTACAGAAGTCACAACCTTTCGTGACATAATCACAGAAGTGAGATGCTGTTTTTGTTTTTGTTTTTTTTTTGTCCATCTTCTGTTGGTGAAAAGCAAGTCATATATTCCGCCAATACTCAAAGCATGAGTGTTGAGTAGTCAAGAACATGAATACCAGGAGGTGGACATCACTGGAGACCATTTCAGATGTCTGCCTGTCACATATGTCTCCTTAGATTTATTTAATTTCCCGCTCTATTGAGATAACATTGACATATAACCTTGCAAGATTAAGGTGTGCAGCCTAATGATTGATATATGTGTAACTGTGAAATGATTACAACCATGAGATTAGTTAACACACCTATCACCTCACATAGTTATAATTTTTGTTCTCGTGATGAGAACTTCTAAGATTTACTCTCTTAACCACTCTAAAATATACAGTATGGTATTGTTAGCAGTAGTCATCATGCCATATATTATATCCCTTGAAATTACTCATCTTTTAACTGGAAGTTTGTACCCTATGATCACCTGCACCCATTTATCCTACCCACCCACACATACGTACATACCCTCATTCTTGGCAACCGCTAATCAACTCTAGTTCTATAAATTTCTTTTTCTTTTCTTTTTTTTTTAGATTCTGCATATAAGTGAGATCATACAGTATTTGTCTTTCTCTTATTTCACTTAGCATAATGCAGAAGTCATCCATGTTGCAGATGGCAAGATTTCATTGTTTTTTAATGGCTGAATAATATTCCTGTGTGTGTGTGTGTCTGTATGTGTGTATATGACATCTTCTTTACCCATTATTCCAATGTGTGTGTGTGTGTGTGTGTGTGTGTGTGTAACATCTTTATCCATTCATCAGCTGATGGACATTTGGGCTGTTTCCATAATTTGGCCATTGTTGATAATTCTGCTATAAGCATTGGGGAGCACATGCCCCTTTGAATCAGTATTTTTGTATCCTTTCGGTAAATACCTACTAGTGCAATTGCTGCGTCATAAGGTAATTCTATTTTTAACTCTCTGAGAAACCTCCATACTGTTTTCCAGAGTGGCTGCATCAGTTTGCATTCCCACCAACAGTGTAAGAGGGTTCCCCTTTCTCTGCATCCTCGCCAACATCTGTTGTTTCCTGTGTTGTTAATTTTAGCCATTCTGACAGGTCTGAGGTGATGCCTCATTGTGGTTTTGATTTGTATTTCCCTGATGATGAGCGATGTTGAGCATCTTTTCATGTGTCTATTAGCCATCTGGATGTCTTCTTTGGAAGAATGTCTATTCATGTCTTCCGCCCATTTCTTAACCGGATTATTTGTTTTTTTCGGTGTTGAGTTTGAGAAGTTCTTTATAGATTTTGGATACTAATCCTATTAAAATATCACCAGAATTTTTCACAGAGCTAGAGCAAACAATCCTAAAATTTGTATGAAACCATAAAAGACCCTGAATAGCCAAAGCAATGTTGAAAAAGGAAAGAAAAGCTGCAGGCATCATGATTCCAGACTTCCAGCTATATTACAAAGCTACAGTCATCAAGACAGTGTGATACTGGCACAAAAACAGATATAGATCGATGGAACAGAATAGAAAACCTGGAAATGGACCCACAACTCTATGGTCAACCAATCTTTGACAAAGCAGGAAAGAATATCCAATGGAAAAAAGACTGTCTCTTCAACAAATGATGTTGGGAAAATTGGACAAGATGCAGAAGAATGAAACTGGGCCACTTTCTTACACCATACACAAAAATAAATTCAAAATGGATGAAAGACCTAAATGTGAGACAGAAAACCATCAAAGTCCTAGAGGAGAACACAGGCAGCCACCTCTTTGACATATGACATAGCAGCTTCTTACTAGACACATCTCTGGAGGCAAGGGAAACAAAACCAAAAATGAACTATTGGGACTTAAGATAAAAAGCTCCTACACAGTGAAGGAAGCAGTCAACAAAACTAAAAGGCAGCCTGTGGAATGGGAGAAGATATTTGCAAATGACATATCTGATAAGATCTACCACATTTTCTTTATCCATTCATCCATCAGTGGACACTTAGGTTGTTTCCAGTCTTGGCTATTGTGGATACTGTTTCAGTAAACATGGGAATGCAAATGTATCTTCAAGATAATGGTTTCATTTCTTTTGGATATATACCCAGAAATGGAACTGCTGGATCATATGGTAGTTCTGTTTCTCATTTTTTGAGGAGTCCATATTGTTTCCATAGTGGCTACACTAGTTTGCATTCATACCAACAGTGAACTGTGGTTACCTTTTATTTACATTGTCACCAGCACTTATCTCTTGCTTTTTTTGGTACTAGCTGGTATGACAGTTGTGATGTGATATCTCATTATGATTTTGATTTGCATTTCCTGGTGATTGGTGATGATTGGTGATATGGAGTACCTATTACGTACCTGTTGACCATTTGTGTGTCTTCTTTTAAAAATGTATATTAAGATCTTTTGCCCATTGTATAATTAGATTATTTATTTTTTGGTATTGAGTTGTGTGAGTTCCTTATATAGTTTGAATATTAACCCCTTTTCAGATATGTGATCTGCAAATATTTTCTGTCATTCCATAGATTGCCTTTTCATTTGCTTGACTGTTTCTTTTGCTAAGTTTAAGCTTTATAGTTTAGTATAGCCCCACTTGCTTATTTTTGCTCTTTGTTGCCTGTGCTTTTGGTATTGTATCCATAAAATCATTGCCAAGACCAATGACAAGAAGCTTTTTCTCCCATGTTTTCTTCTAGGAGTTATATGGTTTCAGGTGTTACATTTAAGTCTTTAATTCATCTTAATTTTTGTGAGTGGCATAAAAGAGGGATACTGTTTCATTCTCTTACATGAGATTGTTTAGTTTTCCCAACACCATTTATCAAAGACACTTGTCCTTCCCCGTTGTGTATTCTTGACACCCTTGTGAAAATCAGTTGACTCTGTGTGTGTGTGGGGGGGGGGGGGGGTATTTCTGGGCTCTCCATTTTTCTTTTTTTTTTCGTGGATCCATATGTATGTTTTTATGCCAGTACCAAACTCTCTTGGTTATTGGAGCTCTGTAATAATATTCTGAAATCAGGAAGTATAATACCTATATGTTTAATATGATGCATATAGGCTTATCACCATGACTTTTGTTCGGCATACGTTATTTACCCGTGGCTATTAACATCCAATTTATCACTACATTGAAAGCAGTCTGCCTTTGGGTTATACCTCCTGCATTCCAAAAAAGAAAATTCTTCAGTAATGATCACTTAGCGATGAGTTGTTTTTTGAAAAACTTTATCTCAACTAGACCATCATTATGCACTGTTTTTGAAAGTTAAACTTTAAACTGTGATATGATTGGACAATAGGACACTCAAAAGCACATGAACAAGCAGGCAACTATCATCTAAGAATATGATCTCTATTCCTTTACTCTATTGTGGATAGTCTATTAAATGCTAACATTCCAACTTTAATTTGCTCCCTGAGCTGTCCTCTTTTTCCAGCTATTCCTGCAAATTATATTTATATAACTTCTAAAACAATTTCTATAACCATTTTGACTATAAACGATAACAGCAACAACAAAAACCAAGCATTTACTAGGGTCTTATCAAGAACCAGAGACTTTAGGGGCGCCTGGGTGGCACAGCGGTTAAGCGTCTGCCTTCGGCTCAGGGTGTGATCCCAGCGTTCTGGGATCGAGCCCCACATCAGGCTCTTCTGATATGAGCCTGCTTCTTCCTCTCCCACTCCCCCTGCTTGTGTTCCCTCTCTCGCTGGCTGTCTCTATCTCTGTCGAATAAATAAGTAAAATCTTTAAAAAAAAAAAAAAGAACCAGAGACTTTAAATATATTACCTCACTTAATTCATGACATTTATCTATAATAGAAATTGGGTAAAGTGAGTATTTTAATTAACTTAAGAAAAAATAGCTAACAGTCAAGATTGGGACAGATGACTTTGAAACAACTTTTGTATACTGGAAAGTTACTCTCTTTTCTAGTCCAAAATCCTTTAGATATGGCATTAAAGGTAAATGCAGAGAATAATTACAATAAAGTACCTCTGTAAAGCACCATTCATATGAATAGCTCAATGCACTTTTTATTACATTACCTCATTAATCTTTGTGGTATCCTACTGAGTGAGGATGGCAGGAATTTTATTTCTCTTTTATGTATTTTTTTTTTTTTTAAAGTGAAACAAGAACTTTAACTTCCAGGTGCTTTCTCCATAGCATATCAATGACTGCTTGAACTAAAAGGTGGTAGGCTTAGATCTCTTATTCCGAAAATACTTCATTAATTTATTAAATCATACTTTTACCTAATAGTTACTGAGTGCAAATATACGTTATGTAATTATTAAAATGAAGGCTCTGAAAGAAGCCTACAATCTGAGAAAGGCTTTAAATATTATACTGTGTTTTTAATGGATGCAATAGACAGTGGGAGCCCCAGAACAGTTTGAATTGGGGAGTGGACTAATAGAAGCTGCAATCTAGCCTTATAAATGTTCATTTTTGTCAAGTAAATCAGGAAGGACTCTCTGATAAGCTTTATGCAAAAGCCCTCCCTGGAAATTACAGTTTAACAGTCCTCTACCCACAATTTATATAGAGGCAAGGCTTAAGGTGATTTGATTGGTCTGAGTCATTTCAATTCATGACATATTTAGCAAACACCTATTGTGGCCAAGATGCTGAATATAGAAGTGAGAATGTCTCTGCCTGCTCCTTAAAAATATTCAATCTCGGGGCGCCTGGGTGGCTCCGTCATTAAGCATCTGCCTTCGGCTCAGGGTGTGATCCCGGCGTTCTGGGATCCAGCCCCGCATCAGGCTCCTCCGCTGGGAGCCTGCTTCTTCCTCTCCCACTCCCCCTCCTTGTGTTCGCTCTCTTGCTGGCTTTCTGTCTGTCAAATAAATAAATAAAATCTTAAAAAAAAAATTCAATCTCATGGGAAGGTTGAAATAAGTACCTAAATACTATGTAACAGGACATAAATATCATTAGAGAGGTGAAACAAAGTGCTACTGAGATATAAAGGCAAAAGAAAACAGAGTCTATTGGCCGCAAATCAAGAGAGATTTTAGAGAGATTATAACTCTCACAGTACTGCAGCTAGACCTGTGGATGAAGCTGTTTGCCTTTGTGTTTTACCCACAGTGATATGAATAAACAGAATTTCAGCAGGCTCCTATGACATGGTTGTGAGAGGACGTTACCTGAAGGGAATACAACATTTTTTTAACAGGCAAGGATAAACATTTACCATGCAACAATTAATGGCTGTATAATTTTCCTTGAGAGTAAATACATAGGATCTGGGACCATCAGGAAAAAATGATTTTGAAAGGCTTTTAATAACAGGCTACTTTTCCTATATTACGATAATGTACATATGGCTCACCACAAAGAAAAGTAATTTATAATTAATATTAGATTAAATCATTTTATTTTTTGTAATGAGGGCTTCATCGCTCCAAGTGCTTTATGTTACATTTTGTCTTTATGTTATCCTAATGATCTTCTAACACTGCACATTTACCATCAAGAAATTATTTCTCCTGCTTTCAGCTGGACCGTTGTTTACTCTGGAGGCTTGGTGCATAATTATCATTTTTCATTTCCCTTTACTGCCCTTCTAGCTAGTATTTACTCTTCCCTAGATATCCTGTCTTCCTCCTTTTTGATTTACTCTGGTGTACATCTGCAAGTAACTTCCCAGATAAAGATGAGTAGCAGATCAGATTTCTGATGTTTAATTCTATACTCATACTTTTGAGTTTCAATTTAGTGGACATATAACTCAAAAGGAAAGTTACTTCCATTTGAAACTCGGAGTCATTTCCCATTGTCTTCTAGCATGCGGTTTTTCTGATGCAGACTGTAACGCCATTCTAACTTTTGTTCACTTTATATTTTCTGTTTTGGTATTTGTTGTTGTGTTGTTTTGTTTTTGGCTTTCCTTTCTGGAAGCTGTTTGTTATTTTACTCATTTTGGGTATGTGGAAAAAATCACTGTGAGATGTTTGGGTGAGGTCATTTTGTCCGTGGGGGTGTGTGTGCGTGCATGTGCTCAGGGTATTTAATCCTTTTCTCCACTTAGTGAGCCCAATCAATTTTAGTGCTTCTGTCACTTTTTATTACTGTGAAATTTTTTGCTATTATTATTTTACTGTATATCCTATATTCTTTTCAGGAATTTCTATTTGTCTGTTTGACAACATGAAGCATACCTTCATGTCTCCCAAATTTTCAGTTTCTTAGTTGTTTTACTCTAAATTATAAGGCTTTTCTTTGATTCTATCATTTTCTCAGCACTCTTAATTTAAAGTTATTTCTTTTTCTGTCATTTTCCCCCCAGTTTCTCATAGAAACCCATTCTGTTTTTTTATGAATACAAAATCTAGAATTTTTATAAAGATACCAGTTAGATACAGTTTTTTCAATATTTGAAATATCACTTTTTCATCTGGAATCAGGGATTAGCATTCTTATTTGAATTGCAGGTTTCCTTGACATGTTTAGTGGTCTTTGGTCTATTCATTTCTAAATAGGTGGGACTTTTAGGCTATAGACTTAAGCTAAGGAGCCACAGGAATTTAGCTATTATGTAGGGTATTCTTAAACCCGTAGTAACACAAATGTGTGCAGACTCTCTTATTGTGTGGTACAGATATCCAATTATCCTATGTCTTTTAAGACTATTGGTTCAAACTCATTAGAGATGACTTTTTTTTTTTAATCTGTATGTTTTTTCTATAATAGGACTAGAGGAGGCAGGGGAGAGGTTCAGGTGGGCCATCGAACACTTCATTTCCCACCCCCACTTCTCATATCTACCTCTGCCTGTCACTGTATTCCTGAAGTTCAGCATCTCTTGGTATTCTTCAAAGCCATTCAGCTGTATCCTCTGCTACTGTTAACATTTTTTTCACTTTTGTTTTTATCCTTGCATTCATCTTCAACTATTTTTTGTCTTCCAGAGAAGTTTTAGCATTTCTTACCCACTCATGTCCTGTATTATATACACTTTATTGATTGTGAAATATACTTTTCTGTTTTACCCTTATATTCTGAAGAATAGAGTATAGACATAGGTGCTTGATTCACCTTCATAAATCATAAATGATGCCATTTTTTTTTTCAATCAGGGAAGTGATATGATCTGTACTGTGATTTAGAAAAATAACATAATAGTGTGTAATATGGATCAGAGTGGATATAGGAAATAGAATTTTTGAGGTTGTGTATTGTCAACATGTAAAAAGAGATCTATTAAGTATGTGAACAGTGGAAATAAGAAGGCAGAGATTTTAAGAGTTAAATCTGGAATCTATCAACTTTACTAATGTGCTTTGAACTAAGTTTTGTGTTTCTGGAAGTGCTGGAAGTTAATGAAAAAGCAGCATATCTAATACCATAAAATAGAAAAAGTCATTGGCTAATTTGGACATCCTTACATCATGGTAATTAGAGTTCCAAAGGCAAGTGCCCTGACATATAGAGCAAAGCAGAAGCTTTATCCTATTCCTGACCTAGTTCACTTCATCTACTAGTTGTTTGAACATTCACAAGCACCTATTTTCTGTTGGGAAGTATTAGTCACAATGGAAGGGCATAGGGAATCGTGTTGCTATCTATGGAAAATACCACCCATATCAAGAATCAGAATATTGCCAACAGGTATAATCTACTTGTGTATCTTTCTTGATCTCAAATATCCTCCAACAGGTCCTAGCAGACAGATTCCATTAAGGTTGGAGGCTTGGTAAGTGCCATGTTACAGCCCCTGTTTGACATCCAGATTGGTTTTAAGAAAATACAGAACACGGATGTGTCCCACTGTCCTTAGAGCCTTGTGGCTGGTGAAAGACATCTTCCTTTCTGCAATGGAGAGGGACATATATACCAGGAGCACTCAGGATCTGCATTATGACCAGCGAGGGCATTAGGGAGACAGTTCCTCTGACGAAGGATTGGTTTGTGTGCTTAATCATTTATCAGTTTAAAATGGATTAATTTTATATTTGGACTAATTTGTTTTGTAAAAAAAATAAGCCTGAAGTACTCACTTTGTCAAAAACAAATACGTACATACACATACATTACACATACATACATACATTATATGTGTGTGTGTGTGTGTGTGTGTGTGTGTATGTATATATCCCTATGCAGGTGGCCTAGATTGGTGTTTTCAGCAGAGGGCAGGGGAAGGGGTTTGGAAACCCTTTACTGTATAGTGTGTAGAATTATACTTTGTCTTCCTATTTTCAGTCTGTTCCTTTGTTTTCATCCCTCTTTTAGGTGAACCTCCATTTGGGTCCCTCTAGTTGACTTATTAAGTGAAAGTTGGCAATTTTTTTTCTGTCAAGAGGCAAATAATACGTATTTTTGGCCTTGCAAAACATACAGTCTCTGCTACAACTACTCTGCTCCATACAAAAGCAGCCACAGACAATATGTAAAGGAGTAGGTGTGACTGTGCTCCATTAGTTATTTACAAAATCAGTGGTGGGATAGGTATGGCCAGCATACCTATGCATAAACTTCGATTACAGTGCAAAACTCAATTTTTTTGCTTGGCGAGAGAGAAATAATATATGGAACATGGGTGAAAGGTTCTTTTCCACATACTAGTCAAAATCTGAATTTTTATCTCAACAACTCATTATCACTTTCTGTGGCTTCTGGTCCATCTTCTTCCTGAACATCTCTGGGATTCTGTAAGAAAATTTGTTTACTTCTACCAGTTTATGTCCAAGTAGGAACTTCAGTATTCTCAAAAGTTCAGAGAAGTTATTTGTTCTGAAAAGTCAGTGACTTCTCATATACTTCTTTTCAGTCTTTCCAAAAGGTAAACGATAAAAACAGACAATTTTTATTGACTCTCTTTGTATTATCCCTTGCCTTTACCCTTTTCAATTTGTACTTTACACCTGTGCTGTATTTTATTAGTGTATCAGAAAGAAGTAGAGATAAAGGCATGCCTTTACCTGCTCAACTTCTGCCACAAGCTGACCTCTTCCTCTTTTGAATTACCTGATTTCTACTGGTTAATTTACCCAACTTTTGCGACTTTAACGATATAATAACTACTTTGTATAACAATATAATTTTATGAAGCCTTTTTTTTGGATAACGGAATAAATATAGTAAACATGAATAACCAGAGAATGAAGACTTTGTGGCTTTTTTTCTAACTAGTTAAAAAAAAAAAAAACAAATTATTATAGCTACACTAGCTACACTTTTGCAAAGGCATGTGTTAATAATCAAACCAATTTGACTCAGTTTGATAACTTCTGCTATAACAAACAACTGGAAGATTCCAATTTACTTAATGTTTGCTTATTTTTTTTGGTGTCATTTTTACCATATTTTTTTACTTAATTTTAAAAATTAAATATTTGGGATGCCTGGGTGGCTCAGTCGGTTAAGTGGCTGCCTTTGCCTCAGGTCATGATCCCAGGGTCCTGGGATTGAGTTCCACATCAGGCTCCTTGCTCAGTGGGGAGCTTGCTTCTCCCTCTGCCTGCTCTGCCTGCTGCTCCCCATGCTTGTGTACACTCTCTCTCTGACAAATAAATAAAATCGAAAAAAAAAAAAGAAAAAAAGAAAAATCAAATATTTGATACTGCTCACCTGGGTTTTCATGTGGGTATAATCTAAGTTTGTATAGTGAAGGTTGTATAATAACTAATTCTGCTATAATAATGAAATATTTAATTTTTTAATATCTTTGTACGTATCTTTTTGCCAATAGGCATCTTACTTCTAAGGAATATTAAAGAGAAACTAAGACTGGATCCTCTATTTTATTTATTTTTTTATTTCCTTCTAATTAAAAGGGTAGGATGATATTACAGAATATAAACCAGTACCAAAGTGCAACTGTCCGGAGGAGTTTATGTACATCTAACCATTTATGTTCTTTTTTCCATCTCTGAGCAATAAGATAAATTAGTATAAATTAAGTTTGATATAATCTGTGTCCCATCTTTAATGATGTAAACTAGGGTGGCATAATGTTTCTGGTTTTATTCTACTCATTTTATTCAGCTGTCTGGGAAAAGAAAGAGCAAATTTCCATTCAGGTACATTTATGATCTAAAAGGAAATTTTCCATCTCAGTAAGCTGTGGGGACTGATAAGCCGTTTGAGCTAGTCACTGGTAAATCACTGTGCAGTGACATGTTTTCTCTCAGTGAGATATTCTCTAGCATTCTCCATAGAAGCCAGTATACTATAGGTAGACCTGAGAAATGGTAAGCCTAATCATGAGACCAGTTTTTCTCATGGTAAGAATCTGAATAGATACCCTAAGACTAATATTGAATATCATGGCAGAATACACATATACTGACAGATGATTCATTGGCCTGCAGTAAAACTAGACATTGCACCAAATTCTTATTCTTATGAAGACCCTAGGGCCCAGTAAATCCCATGAGTTATTATATACATTTCTAAGAAAAATGTTCCTTGTTTTTTGTAAAACTAAGCCTAGAGTATGGGCTTGAGATAATTGTATCCCATACATTACTACTCCCAACCAAGGAAGTAATGATAAAGGAAAATTGGTGAGGCAGTTGGTTTACTTCCTAGGTTTCAGAGGTTTTACTGCCACATATCATATCAAGCAGAAATTGTTGGCCTCATGGAATGGTGTACTGGCTTTTTAAAGACCTTCTTAATATGCTTACTAAGGGTGGAGGGATGTCCTACAAACGGTAGTAAATGCTCCAAGCCAGCAGTCAGTAAATGGTTTTCTTTCTCCTTTAACTAGCAAACACGAGTCCAGGAACCAAGGGGAACATGAGAGTCATTCTGTTTTGATTCTGATAACCCAGTCAACAGTGTTGCTTCCTATCTCCACAGGATTAAATACTGTTGGTCTAAAGATTTTAGTTTCAAAGAATAATATTTCCACTAAGATAAAGTTTTCACCAAATTGCATGCTAAAACTGCCACCTGATTCCTTATGACATTGAACCAATGTGGAGGCATAATATACTCCAGTACTCTTATATTGGCATCAGTGAGTAACCTTAGTTAATTTAAAGCATATCTTCGTCTGTACCTCCTGATTTACTCTTTATCATCTCCACTCTTCATTCTGTTCTAGGATGATAAATGGTATAAGCCATATCAACAGTCTCTGATTTCTAGTTTCCGTTAATAGAGGAGACCTGGGAAAGGATCTGAAGTCAGCATGTTTGTGTTCCAGAATTCTTCCTTTAAGATTGCTTTATGCTAACTATTCCCTTGTATTGAAGGTCACTGCTTCTTTGGAGCTAGTTGAACTAAAGCTCTTTTTTAGTTTTTATATTCAATCCATTCCTTTGTTCCTTTAGGCATAAACATGGTGTAGTAACTCAGTTGCTAAAGAACCACAGGTTAATGAACTATTTAATTTGGGGTTTGTAAAGGGGAAGCATGTCTTCCTTTGTGTAAGGATATTATGCCTTTAGGGTGGTTACATCATAATAATGAAGAATGCTCATGTTGTAATTATTGTATTTGGAATATAAACATGGATAGAAGCTGTAGGGATGCTTATAGCCAAGGTGGTGGAATGTGCCTGATTGTCTCTTAGCCGCTCTGCACCATTCTCTCTCTTCTTTGCTCTCTACGTTATCCTAAGAAGTGAAAGATTGGGAACTACGCTCTTGGTGTCCTTACTAAAAGAATCTAGGTTAGATTCTGCAAGGTATTCATTTGATATTTGGAAGGCAGAAAAAAGACAAAACTCATACTAGTGTAACTTCCAGCAGTGGCAAGCGTGCTCATGAGCAGTGATAGACATGCATTCTGTATGAGTTTCCTGAAAATTACCTGCTTAATTCTGTAGGTAGCTGTGACCTAACTAGTGGTTTTCCTGTGATTCCTGAAACTATCCAATTTCAACTAAACTAGCTGGATTGACCTTCCTGATCTTCATTTTCTGGTCCTTCCAACGTTTTTGAAAGCATCTAAGTTTCTCAATTAAATTTTTTCGTGTGGAAGGCATACAGTGGTTTCTTTTTTCCTGAGTACTTTGATTAACACAGATGGTGTATATTTCCTTTTAATATGCACATTTTATCATATATAAATGGATCTATCTATATACACACACGCGTGCACACACACACATATATAAAACTATGTATGCATACACAGAGTAAAGTCACTAAGGGAGATGAATTATTTATGCTTTCATTTAATTCATGGTGTGTTGTGAATAGAGAAATAAATTATAGTGCCAAATTAGAAATATGTCTAGGTTCTATATCTGGCAAGAAGATAAAACCATTTCAAGTGCTCCAGTTCTGAAGTATCAGGGAGGATTTTCTCTATGTGAGTTTTAGCTGATTCTGACTGTATGGCTAAGAATTAATCAAGTGAACAAGAAACTGAAGATAGCCTCAGTGGAGGAAAACCATGGGAAATGTGACATTGAAGTAAGAAGAGCCTAGTGTGTGAAAACTAAATGTATTTTGTTATTACAGGACCTCTTTAGAGTGGTGAGAGATGATGCTGGGCCTGGGTCATATAGAGGCGTATTGCCATTTTAAAGCTCTTGGACTTTGTCCTATATGCAATGTGAAAATAAAACAAAGTTAACCAGCTAGAAATGGAATAGATAGATTCAAAGCTCATGAATTAAGAATCACCACAAGTTTGTGTTATGGCAGCAAACGGTATTTAAAATATTAAAATATTTGCCCTTAAAATATTGCAGATTAATTTATATATGAGTAAAGGGCTCCTTCCCATAACTACTGTATAAATTAGGAGCTGGCTGTAGTCATGAAACATGATGGCAGCACTTAGACTTTGCATTGGCTAATTAAATTTAAGTTCTGATTTTGAACTTTTGGTCTACTTAGCCATTCATCGCAAAACATTCAGAAGAGAAACTGTTCTAACTTGAAAGCTCTCACAGGATGCTAAGTTATATAGTTTTAGATGTTGAGTCTAATTTGATAGCTCATGAAGTCACTGTGAAGACTTTCTTATTTAAATATTTATGTATCACAATAGACATTAATCTTTGATTTTTCTTGCTTTCACTCATTCAGACAAAATCAGTCTATTTTCCACAAATAACTAGGGGGTAAAATAAAATCTCCTTAAGGCTTTATTTTTTTTAATTTATTATTTATTTATTTAATTTTTAAGTTTTATTTAGAGAGCGTGCACACAAGTGGAGGAGGGGTAGAGGGAGAAGCAGGCTCCCCGCAGAGCAGGGACAGCCCCCCCCCAATGCGGGACTCGATCCAAGGATCCTGGGATCATGACCTGAGCCAAAGGCAGACACCTAACTGACTGAGCCACCCAGGCATCCCTCCTTAAGGCTTTAATACTTCTTTTTTGGAATATTGGGTAGAAGCACATTGTTAATTTTTTTATTATTATTTTTTTAAGTTGAATGAGAACATAACATTTAAAGGAAAAATATTTAAATAATGATGTCAAACCTGAAAAATACATTTCTTTTTTTTTTTTTTTTAAGATTTTATTTATTTATTTGACAGAGAGAGACAGCCAGTGAGAGAGGGAACACAAGCAGGGGGAGTGGGAGAGGAAAAAGCAGGCTCCCAACAGAGCAGGGAGCCCAATGCGGGGCTTGATCCCAGGACCCTGGGATCATGCCCTGAGCCGAAGGCAGATGCTTAACGACTGAGCCACCCAGGCACCCCTGAAAAATACATTTCTACACTAAAACTTATTTTAAAATCACAAGTTATCATTATCTAGTTATTTAAAAAGGGATCTATGAATATTTAATAGCCTTATTTGTAAAATTTCATGTTTCCAAAAGGAGTATATAATTCAGTATTTACACAAATTCATACTGATTGATTTTATTCTTAATTGAGAGGTTTTTATATTTTATTTTGTTTTCTATTTATTGGGATAGCAGGTTCAGTACGTTAGCTGAAGCATAGGGGAAGCATCTGACACCTAGTATCATGAATGAGAAGTTGTTAATTAAGTCATGTCAAAAATATAAACATGAGGGGCGCCTGGGTGGCTCAGTCGTTAAGCATCTGCCTTCGGCTCAGGGCGTGATCCCGGTGTTATGGGATCGAGCCCTGCATCAGGCTCCTCCACTGGGAGCCTGCTTCTTCCTCTTCCACTACCCCTGCTTGTGTTCCCTCTCTCGCTGTCTCTCTCTCTGTCAAATAAATAAATAAAATATTTAAAAAAATATATATATATATGTATATATATATAAACATGATTACAATATTCTAAGAATCTAGTGTTATGTTCTCCTTGCAATCAATGCATGCATTAACTAAGTAGAAAAATAATTGCATTTTGTAGATTAAGAGATTGAAGCAAAAATAATCCATATGAGAATATTTTCAGAATAAGCATTGTAATTCTTCTATTTGACAACATAGAGATAAGGCCAAAAATTTAGCCATCATCCTGCTAGTATTTTTCACTATTATTTATAGCTCTGTCTAGGTCAGTAAATTGAATAGGTGGATGTCAATCTGTCTAGTAAAACAGTCAGCATTAAGAACATTGTTACGTTGGGAACACTATTTTCAAAATTAAATTTCCTAAACTCCTTCTTGGCAAGCCCTTACTTTTCTTGGAAGCAGGCAAAAGTGATTACATATTAGCATGAGAGTGAAAGTGGAATTGCAGAAATGAAGGTCTTTGCAGAGAACAATCAATAGAAATGAGGTAACTGAATGAAAATCAAGAGTTTAAACTGTCAATTCATCAGTAGATTTCCCTTGGTAACCATGGACTTTAAAGTTATGACCTTCAGTGGAAATAGATGTTCTTACAAATTGTTCCAAATTGAGAGTCAAAACCTGAGATTCTCTGAGAAAAAAGTTAATTATATCTCCTCTGTATATTAAACATACACAAGTACACACACAAACAGTATGTTAACCTAGTTATATGAACAACTGACTTGGATATAAATATAATTTTGTTTTATCAGTAAAATATAGGGCTAAAATAGATATAAGATAAGGAAAAAAATAAATCAGATTTTAGATTTGTTTTTGATCTGGAGTAATAATACAACTTCTTTGGCTTCTAGTCCCAGTACAGTATCATCTTTAACTTTACAAGTAGGGTATTTTCTGTCATTGAGTCAAACTACTTATTCAATTTACTGTATTTGTCTTATCCTGGTTTATTTCATGTTACCTAAACGTCCTTAGAAGAGTTTCTCTAATTAAATCTTAATGAAATAGCTTATTTTGTGGACATAGGCTTTTTCTTCTTCCTGAAAGCACTGTATTTACTCAAATATTTGAAATATCTAATATGCCTCTAATTTGTGTGGTGAAATATAAGATTGTATTTCTTCTGTACAAATGTTTCTCTAATCTGGCTGCAGTAAGAGAAGCAGTTCTGAAATCTAAAGATTCAGCAAGAGCACGTTCAGACATGCAATTGATTAATTAAATGTCTACATTATTACATTTTGCACATCTGTAACTCTTTTTTCAAGATCTTAGAGATGCCACTATGAAAAATATGTCTGATGGGATTTTATTAGATGGCCAATCTGACCTACATGCTAGTGCTCATGGTTCAGGTGGAAGCACTATATTATGATGCCTACTTTCTTGATTTCCTAGCCCAGTTTATCAGGATATGTAGATAAAATATGTAGATAAAATAAAACTATGCTGTAAAATTCAACATAGTCAATATTATTAAGCATACTGTTATAGAAACATTTCATTATGATTAGTACTCACTTACTTTCAGAAAGTTTGAGAGCTAAATATGATCAACCCAAAGCATAACTCTAATATTTTTGAAGGTAGAAATAAAATAGCTAAGATGTTAGTAGAAAATTAAAAAAAAAAAAGTCAGAGGTGATAATATTTTTATTGTGGTAGGAGCTTTTATGTTTTATACCTGACATGTAGTTATAAGGAAATATAAAGAAATGTAGTTTTAAGTCAAATTTTTAAAAAGTTTGATGGTTCAGACTGTAATACAGAATAACAAATACATATAATTCTATATATCAAATATAACCATAACTGTTTAGAAACTAAAAATGAAATATAGATTCTGATATGGATTTCTAGTTTTTAGTCATTTTATAAGTTATTTAAAACACTAATATAGGAGTAGCACGGAAATGGAGTTTCTTCAGGTTAGGTCCTCTGTGTTCTACTCAGAAGTCGTTCTGTGGGTCCTGAGCTGTTGGGTGCCCTCTTCATGAAGGCAGGACCATATTAGTCTAGTTCATTGTTGATGAACTCAAGTACAGAACTTGATAGGAAACCTGGAATATAGAACTCACTTAATAAATGTTGTTGAGTAAACAAATTAAAATTTGAAAGTGGGTGCCACTTTTTTACATAGGAAGTAACAGATTCAGAGGCACCTGGGTGGCTCAGTTGGTTAAGTGTCTGACTCGATATCAGCTCAGGTCTTGATCTTAGGGTCATGAGTTCAAGTCCTATGTTGGGGTCCATGCTGGGCTTGAAACCTACTGAAAGAAAAAGACAGAGAGAGAGAGAGAGAGAGAAAGAAAGAAAGAAAGAAAGAAAGAAAGAAAGAAAGAAAGAGAAAGAGAAAAGGAAGAAAGAAAGGGGAGGGAGGAAGGAGAAAGAAAGAAAAGGAGGGAGAGAGAGAGGAAAGAGAAAGAAAGAGAAGAAAGGAAGGAAGGAAAGAGAAAGAGGGAGGGAGGAAAAGAGAAAGGGGAGGGAAGGAAGGAAGAGGAAAGAGGGAGAGAAAGAATGAAAAAAAAAGGGAAAAAGAAAGAAAAAGAAAAACATTCTTAGTCATTAGGTCTATAATTACAAAAATTTAAGCAATATAGTTTTTATATCTGATATTTACAAGGAATTTTAGTTCTTGTTCATCTCTGCAAAATGCATGTCATTACATACTCATTATATAAGAAATGTATTTTCTGTCTCTTTGAAAGGAATTAATTAAAGGAGTTAAAATGTGTAATGCTTTTGGCCAGAGCTTAGCACATATTTTTATTGTTTCTTTTTATTAATTACTTTTGATCTGAGCATTCTGGGTCCTGTGTTTATGCATGGTGATGCAGTAATAGTTGTTTTATTTATTTTTGTTTGTTTGCTTGCTTTGGTTAAAAAAGAGTAAATTCCTGAATTGAGTCTGAGCAGAAAATGGATCGACTATACAGCAAAAGCATGTGTACTATGAGACTTTATTTTGGTCATTGAAGCCAATGGTATTTTTGTTTTTGCTTTTGCTTTTCAATGTAAAAACAGTTACTGCTGCTTTGTCTTGAGCAACTGATGCATTAAATTACACCAGTGATGGGTGTCTTGTGTCGAATGAAGACTTACCTCCCCAGGAAGGGATTCTTAAACTAACCAGTGTTTCATGACATGACATCAATGACCAATTTATTCTTTAACAGCACGATAGTGCAGTCCACAGGGTAGCAGTCCATATTGTAACCTTTTGGTTACTTTGAAATACTCTTATCTGCTTTAGATAAATTAGTTTGGATTCTATTTGGAGGGGAAAAAATGGAGTTTATGGAATCTGAAGCTCATTCCCATCTTGTCATTCTATGATAAATCATGTTGGTTACAAAGCCAGTTGTCCTCTGAGGGCAAATCTAAAATTGCTGTACAAGTATATCTGACCTGTGCATCTATTGCTTCCAATAAATGTTTGCTTTTTAAACTCAGTATTAATGTAGATATATTTTGGGAATGCAAAACACACTTACATGGTTGGGTTAGTTTTTTTCTAAAGAACTGTTTTGTATTCCTTTACTAATAAACTTACATGTTAAGTGATATAACTAGGGTGTTTAACAAAACCCTTCATATTCTTTTTTAAACACAGCCTTTAGTCTCAGCCAATATATGTGGAATTGAACCCTATATTTTAAACTTCAAATTTCATTTATCTGCCCTAACCTGCTTTCAAAGAAAATGAGAGTCCCACTCTGACAGCCACTTTACCAACTTAAAAACAAACAAACAAATAAAACTCAGGCTTTGATTCTTATTACCTGAATAAGAACACTGGATAGTAACTGTAACTTGTAGGTCTCACGTTGTAAGGCATGATAATGTGTTTAAAATTACCATAGTTGGAGTTAGAGATACATAATTCCATAAATTAAAAGGAAATTTTCTTATCTATGCTAATTTTATAATATGTAGGTAGGCAGTGCTTTGGTTTTGAAATGACAGATATACATATTTCTATCTTAGTTTCAATACATGAGCTGTGTGGCTTGTAGCAAGTTTTGTTGGAATTATATAAAATAAAGTACTTTAGATTGCCTGGCATACTTCTTTTCATATTTTAATTACTGTTGCCAATTATTCAAGTCATTCTTTTCTACTATAGCCATAATGATACCAGCAAGAGAGTGCTAATATGCTGTGTAGTTTTTATTTTTACTGTGAAGGAGCTGTCATTAAGAGTAATGCCTATGAAACATAAAGTGCATTCAGTGCTCTCAATAAATCCATAATCTAGTCATGACACAGGTTAATATTTGTATATCAAGTGACTCAGGAAACAACCAACATGGAGATTAAGAGAAGGGAATAAATAGATCATTGTGAACCAGAAGAGCAATAAGATATTAGTAGTAACTGGCATTGAAGGCTTTCTCTATATTACCTCACTTAAAATGAAGACCCAAAGAAATAAAGTGGAAATATTCTCAGTTTACAAAGTTAGAAATTGAGGTTTATTGCCAAAGTCACTGAGTTACTGAGGAGTATAGCAAGATTGGGAATACAAGGAGTCTAACACAAGACTTTGTGTTCTTAATGGTCACAAAGTACAACTTTTTTAGGTCAAGATTTTTGGGTAACAGAGGAGGCTGCAGATAAATGTATGCATGTTAAAGAGCTGGAGCAAAGCAAAAGTACAGATTGAGTGTGTGGTATTTTGGGGACATTGAAAGTTATGGGGGAGGTTATAGATTGGGTTACTTAAAATGCGAATGTTAGAAGTGAGATAGTCCAAAGACACCTTTGAATTCAGATACAGAGGAATTAGTTCTAGCCTCAACAACAACAACAAAATATGCACACAAATAGATACCTTTTCACATATTTTAAGTATAAGTGTACAGAATTATTTTGTTTATCCAAAACTTTGATCTCATCTTTCTCTTTCTTAAAATTACCTGGAAACATCCATCAGTCAGTTAGTGACTCAATATGGCAACAGTATTGCTAGGGCTTACTTTATACTGTACTTTGATTCACTGAAAACTGACTTATTATATTGGTAACTGATGATGGTTACTCTTAGGCAAAGCGATATCACAGAGTTCTACTTAAACCTGTAGAAAAGATTTTATTGTTTAGCAATGTGCTGTTTTAAAAATACCGGTTTCCATTGGTAGCATATTGCATAAGATTTGTAATAAACACAATTTAAAAGTAATATTCTAAACATACCATTTCCATATATATTAAGTGAACTGTAAGATAAGAGACTTGTTAAAGTGGGAAAGGAACATCCTTTGTATTACTATAATAATTTCTTAATATCATAGAGCATAGTAGGTTAGGTTCATGTGAGTAGTATAGATGTGGAAAATTCCCACAGGAGTTTTCAAAAAGAAATAACCTGGAGTTACATTCTGGATGCCCTCCAAATTTAATATAACTATATAATTTGAAAATATATTAGCTGTATATTTTACTGTTATACTAGTTTCATTTTCATGAACTATTCTTGTACTGATGTCCTTGTATACCATCAGTGATATTGGTTAGATGTAGTCAGCTATGCGCTCAGATAGTCTGTTGTACAGCCAACTGTGTGTGTGTGTGTGTGTGTGAGAGAGAGAGAGAGAGAGAGAGAGAGGGAGAGATGGGAGGGAGAACAAACTCCATAGGATTCAGTCTTATCAAAATAGATTCTATAGATTCTCTTTTCTCTTTTGAATATATTCTTATCAGGATTCTTAGCATTTATTAATGCCTACAGTTTTATCATATCATATACTTTGGGTTTTTAAACGATAAATCCATAAAATTCCATAAAGCTTCCTTAGAGTCCTTCTGTGCAGCACCTGTTATTTTTTGGTACTTGTATGGAGTTTTATAATTTCTGTAAATTATCAAACCAAATTACATAAACACATCTGCTCATTTAGATACTTCATAAACAATAAAGATGGTTATAATAGAATGGCTAATTTCCCAACAACATTAACCATGGATATTCTCTGATTTTAGAACACAATGGCAAGATTATACTTTCCAGTAGGAAATAATTTGAAAGTGTTTGCAGAACAGCTTTGCTCTTTGTTTCAGTCTTTTAGTAGCAATATATTAGATTATAACTGACTGATTCTTAATGCAAAAGCAAAATATGAAAATCTAATTTACATGTCAAAGCAAAGACAAGATGGGAAGAGAGGTTGAAAGGCTAAATTAATCATTTTATATTTATAATTAGAACGTATCCGTACCTATAAGACATGACAATATGCATACTTTCATATGAAAATAGTGATTACATCAAATCATGAGTTTGCTCTTTTAGTAAAGGAAGTTGCCCTCATTGGCTTCATGTTATTTTCACTAATGAAGGAAGACATTATTGATGTCTCTCAGAGAAACTTTCTTCAAAACCAACCTCTTGAAATTTGAAACTTATCTAATCAAAATATTCCACTTTAGGAGAAATACCCACTCATTTTATTACTATAAGCTTAATGGTTCTAGAGGAATTGCATTTAATATTCCCTTTGAATCTGATTTTTCAAAATCAGTTAATTCTTAATTCTAATTTCAGTTCTTCTGGGCCATTGATTCTTTTCCTCATTAGGCTCTTTTAATCACTTGACTTCCTCAAAAAGCAACAGTTCAAGTTTCTTAGAGAAAAGTTTCTATAAAAAAATTAAATGCATATAAATGTAACAACCTAAATATGTTTTCACTACTAATGCCTTTTTCCCCTGCATTTGTAGTGTGAAGAAGTGTACACCAAACAAAATGAGTAACCTCTCCAGTTCCTTCTGCGCTATCTCTTCAACCTTCACTAACACTCCTGAAGCCACCTGACACATTATAAGAATATCGAGTGCAGTGTTCTTTTTGTACCATGATCTGTAATGGGTGTGATAATTTTTTTAAAACATTGCAACAGACTAGAAAAAAATTGTTTTTATATACTGTCAAATGCATAAATATTTTCTTAAATGTTTGTAGTCCTTAATTTGAATCACGAGTGTGTGCATGTGTGTGTGTGTGTGTGTGTGACTTTATGAAACCTCCTGTTATTTTTTAAATTCACCCTTGTTATTTTTGCAATATTTCTCAAAAATATTTTTTATCTTCATTGATGTTTTTGTTTTGAGAACATTATTTTACCAGGTTGTTTCTAGAGCAAGTGTTCCAGATTCTGTCCAGTATAATTCCACAATTTGTGAATTCACAAAACTGTCAGAGATTTGGGGGCAAATAATTATTCGTCAGGCTTCAGGAGACTGCATGCCGGGTGACTCGGAACACTCAATTTACTAACTGAATTATTCTTTCAAAAGTGTGAGCATCTGCTATGAATGGAGCAACTGGTTTGGATCTTTGCGTGATCTTGCCAAGTCAGTTATCTTATGTTAACAGCATTAAGAATCTGAAGCAGCCAAAACAATATTTCTTTTCCAACTCTTCTTTCTCACCCATAACACTTTAGCACTTTCTTTTCTTATTTTGTTAGATCTTATAAAAAGAAATGGAAATTTATTTGCTAGAATTCATTCCTTTAATTGGTGAATATCATTATCTATTTTTTTTCTTTACCTATAGACTGTTGCTGGTAACCTGTATTAGAATTTGATTCATATTTATACTCCTGTCACTAGTTAGTTTTATGTTAATTCTCACCAATTACAGTAAAAGCTCTCTGAAGGCAGGGCATTTTTCAAATCCAGTTTGGTTTCAGTATGTGGCACTAAACAAGGGTCTCAGGTAGAAGGGAGGTGTGCAAAGAAGAGTCAAGAGCTTAGAAGGAATGAATAATATCTCAAATGCTCAAATCACCTTGAGAACAGTTTTTTTTTGTAGGCCATATCTATAAATTTGATTTTTAAAACAAAGATAACATCTTTTTCTAAACCATTTCTCTTCTTTAGTGCCATTTTGATCTCTGTTTTCAAAGAGGCCGGTGACCACATGCTTTTCCCAACATTTTTTTCCTCTCAAGGACTCTTTTTAGAATAGAATCCTAAAGAGAGCATGGAGGCAGTGCTGGAAGGGAATACACTCTTGATAAAGAATAATGTGTTACCATTCTGAAGTGTATATGAAATTCAAGCAGGAAGTACATCCTTAACCAGAAGCATAGGCCTTTAATTTTGGAAGTTTCAGCACTGGCAAACTAGTGTGAAATGTATCCTTGAGTCATGATACCAATTTGGCCCCTTGATTTTATATAAAATTACGTAATTTTGATAAGCAACTTTAAGAAGAGTGATTATTGCTTTATGCAAATTATTTCATGTAATCCTAGAGCAACACTATAAAAAAAGTTTTATCTCAGGTTTCCAGAAGAAGAAACTGACATCAAAGAGATTAAGGAATTTGCCTGAGGCCACACAGTAAGTAAAGGAAGGACTCAGAACATAGATTTCTTTAACTCCAAATCTATGTTCTTTCTACTGATTTGCATGTTTACTGGATTTAGACTGTTTCTTTCTAAAAATATGAGCTAGGTAATATTCCAGAAATAAAAAGGAGTTGTTGATGTTTATAGTTACATTACTACTATTACTATTAGTGTTTTTCATCATTTATTATAAAAATACACACACACACACACACACACACACACACACCCCATAAGTTTCTGAAATTTTGACTTGCAGCCCAGGTATGTTTATCCAAAAGGAAACAAACTGAAAACTGTAACTTTCTCACATATAGCAATAGTACTTAGCTATCACTATGAACTAGAATCATGTAAGCTTTGAAAAATCTAGATTCAAGCACAGGCATTCTGATTTAATTGGTGTGAGCTGAGAGACTTGCTTGTTTATCCTACCTATCGATCTATCTAAAATATTTAATTCTCAGGATCGAGGACCACTGCATATGTAATACAAGTGTACACCCAATGTAATAGAAAAAGAACCCTTTTAGAAAAAAAAAAAATTGATGTGGTCTGTTTCCAGAATAGATTTTCTAAAATATTGATTAGTTATCTATAAGCATCATAAATATAAACAGTACACGTTGAGCCTCCCTACTATCTGAAAACTCATAATACAACTGTTATCATAGTAGGCTAGTATAGTCTGCAGTAACAACCCTAGTATCTAAATAATTGAACCCAGCAGTTATTTCCCAGGTGCTAAATTCACTGATTCCCAATACTTTCCAGGATTTCAATACAATAACTAAATGATCCTCATTGCTTCTGTTTTGTCGCCTTCTTAGTCTGTGTGATGACGAAAGAAATCACAAGGAGAGCTCAGCTCTACTGTTTGTCAGATGGATAAATCATAGTCCATTTGTTCGAACTATTCACAAATCCTCATATTATTTCAGGAAGGTTGGGTAATATAGTGAAATACACGGAATATATAATTGACAGTACTGTTTCTGCCACAGTAAGTGAAGTAAAGAGCCAGGTTTATCTGCTTTTAGTTAGGGAGGAGATAGGTAGATGTTGAGGTGCTAAACAGCTATGGATAGTAGTGCAGACAGAATTTAGAAATGTCCCGTGTAACTTCACTCTCCTCCTGAAGGTATAGGTTTTCAGAAAATGTTTTTTCTTTCTTTCTTTTTTTTTTTTCCTCCTCTGAATGAGCTGCTTTTTTCTGTTTCTTTTTTCTTTCCTGGAAATATTATCTATTGAATGTTTAGGATTGTAGTTATATTAGGGTGAGATTAAAACAAGTAGTTTTTCCTCTTAGCATTGGCCACATCACCTAGGAAACGCAGAGTGAGTCAGAAGGCAAAATGGTATAAGTCAAGCCCGTGAAAATGAAAGCCAGGTGGGTTGGTTGCCATTATTCCAATGTGATTGCCTATGATAGTAAAGATGAGTTGGTTTGGATCTTTTACTTAATACCCCTTAGATGAAAATAATCTTACAATGAAAAGCTGCAAAAGGCATAGAACATTTATATTTTTCCTATCTTGGTTACTTTGGCATATATGTATGAAAATATATGAGAGTGCATGATTTATTTAGGGAATTTGTTAAGAGCAGCCACCTCTAGGTAACTTCTGATATATATGAGCTAATGATAGTTTGTAAATTTTACTGAGAGTCAAATACAGAGGTTCTTTAGCTAGTCCAAGGCGAAGCACCATTTTGAGCAAGAAGAAAAAGCACATAATTTTTTCAGTGTCAGATGCTCAAAATCAGTTGTTTCATCTATTAGCAATTAGTTTTATCTGCTAAGATGAGATGTATTTTAGGGAATGATCTATTCTGAAGGTTGTTCTCTTTTTATAAAATCTTACATTCATTTCTTATTCTGTTTTTCTCTTGATCCTCTTCAAATTTTAATGTCCTTCCAAATTGCTCAAACTAATTCTCTAGCAATTATTCAATCCATATAGCTGTTGAATTTATACAAAGCTTAACCAGAGAGGCTTCCTTACCTCGATGGCTGATAAGCAATTGATGAAGAAAAACCAATATGATTAGTGCCATGTAAGAATATAAATATCATGTATGGTAACATAGAAGCTGAGAAAAAAATATTTGATAGGAGATATTAAATGGTAGGCATAGTGGCATTTATACTGAGTTGTAAAAAGATGATGAGGATTCTCACAAGTGGAGGTGGGATCACAGAGAATTGCTTAGAGCAGTAGCAAGGTAAGTAATTGTGTAGTTATGGGGGAAATATTTAGAGTGTTGGAAAGATTAAGTGATCCAATATAGGTCAACAAAGTCTGCATGAACAGCACATTTTCTGGAAAATAGATGTTACAGCCTGTTTAAGGAGGATCTACAATTTCGCTCTAAAGGTTAAGCCTATTCTATAAGCAATCAAAGATTCTTGGTCTTTGGTTGATATGATTGTACCAGGCTTTGAGGGAATGACTTAAATATGGAAAAGATGTTTAGCAAGGAAAACATTTAAGAGGTTATTGAAATTTCTTGTGAGACATGATGAAACTAACATAAAGGAAAGGGGATGAATGCCAAAGATGTTGTGGGTAGATGCCCTTATATATTTACCATGGAAGGGTGAGAGGCATTAAAATAATTTTGTGGATTTAAGTACAAATGATTGGGTACTTTTTGGTATCAAAGACAAAAAACAAAAACAAAAAAGCTGAAAGCACAAACTGCATTTTGTGAATGAATCTGAGTTTAACTTTGTATATTTCAGAATATTTGTTTGAAAAGAGAATTACTTCAATTCAGCAGTCTGAACTTTGCTTTACCCTGATTAGCCATACTCAATATATCTTATTTCAGCAGGATATAGAAAATTATATATATTTCTGAGGTTAGATTTTACCTGATCCAAAGGTCCTCTCATCTCTTGTGTGCTATATCTGATTCTCATGTCCAAAACCTTATCTGACCGACCAGTTGAGTTCAGCTTGGGCGTTCTTTCTGGTATCTGATTGCTAGACAGTTTTTTAGCAATATTGCCTTCTTGACCTCTGCTTTTTTCAAACTTCATAATCTGCACCATCCTCCTGGCTTGCTGTTTATTACTGCCTCTTCCCTATATCTGTCATGTTTCTTCTGGTTCTGGATTTTATCCCTTCATCCCTAACCTACCACTACCTTTGACCCAGAAATAAGGCTTATACCTCACTCTTAGATAATATGATACATAATAAAGAAGCTTCAAAGTAGAATTAAGATAGAAACAGCTATTCTGGATGAGTCTATAAGGCCAGTTGACTTCCTTGATAACTTTTTTATGTAAATGGAGGCTAAGAGTGAACATTTGGGGATGGAATTGTCCAAGAGTCAGGAATTCATTTAGATGCTTAGTGTGTAGATTAGGGATATGAGTATCAGTGGGATCTTAGTTATGTGAAAGTAACAACTATTCCAGTACTTTTCAGTGCTCCAGCCAGTCATTGGAGGTAACTAGTATTAATTGTCAAGGGCACTTAAAAGCATCATTTAATACAATTACTAGAAATCATTGTGTGCCAGGATACATAGACTTGTGGCATATTAAAATTGCAGTGGTACTTATGTGTGATCTAATTCTATAATTTAGGACAGGATGGTCGTTTTTACTTTTTTAGTTCTGTGGCAGTATGTCTACTGCTTTATATGCAATGAATACTAAATGATTGGGTCATATGTGTGACTTGTATTAATGAAATAAATATATTATCTCAGCCTGAATTTCGGACTGTTCTTCCATTGACTTATTTTACGATGAATTTAAAACAAATTGAATCATTTGAAAGATAGAACTTCTCCCCATACAGCACATACAATTCTCAGAGGATGATATTTATGTTTCTTTGAATGACAGTCAACACTGTAGAAATTTAGTTAGAAGAATTGTGGGTCAAAGTTCTTGGATGTGAGTGACATTGGCAGCACAAAGAAATGATCAGGGAATAAGTATTTTTTGAACTTTGCCAGTCAATTTCTAGAAGTCAGAAGTCTTATAAGGAAACCTAAAGGAAAGGTTTGCCAAATGCAGTTATATTCTAGAAAAATGGAAACAAAATGAAATAAGGCAGAAAACAAAAGACAAGTGAGCTGAACTTGAGATGACAATTAGTGGTAGAGAGGAATTTAGGTTTGTGTGTGTGTGTGTGTGTGTGTGTTTTACTTATTTTGAAATGATTTTAGATTTACTGAATAGTTGCCAAGATAATACAGAGAGTTCCCACATGCCCTGCACATGGGATAATGTTCACAACTCATACGATCTGGTATATTTATCGAAATGAAGAAATTAACATTGGCACAATATTGTTAACTAATTTCAGATTTGTATTTCAGAAGTGTTTTCGCTAATACCCTTTTTCTGATCCAGTACTCAGGACGGGATACCATGATTTATTTGGTCATCATGTCTTTTTAGTCTTCAATCTGTGATTGTTTTTCAGTCTTTCCTTTTTTTTTTTTTTTTTTACCTTGATGCCTTGGAAGCATAATTGTATGGTAGAATGTCTCTCAGTGTGGATTTGTCTAATGCATCTCATAATTAGACAGGTTATGGGTCTTGGAGAAGGATACCACAGAGATGAAGTGGCCTTCTTCTCACTTTATATTGTGGGTACATAGTATCTACATGAATTGTTATGGCTGATTTTAGCTTCAATTACTTGGTTAAGATGGTATTTCTGAGTTTCTTCACTACAGTTACTAATTTTTTCCTACTTATATTCTGTTCATTAAAAGCAAGCTACTAAATCCAGCCACCACTTGAGTGGAGGGGAATTTAGCTTTCTCTACTGAAGGGAAGAATATCAGATAGTTTGTGGACATGTTTTAAAACTACCATAGTAATTAATAAATATTTTGAGCAAGCTATGTTGACACCAAGCAAATATCCTAGTCTCTTTAAAGTTTTGCCCTCTGATTTCAACATTCTTCAGTGGATTTTGCCTACATATTAGCACTTTCTTTCTTTCTGTTACTACAAGAAACTCCAGGCTCATCTTGTATTTTTGGCCCTAGTTTTAGAATCAGCCACTGTCCAAGCATCTCCTAGATCTGTTCATTAGAAAATGATATCTAAAAACCAAGATATATACAGATGATGGTTCTGATCATTTCTGGTGGGATGTCAGTGTTTATAGGCTATCTACCATCTTAACATACAGAAGTAGGAAATATATGTATGTATACTAACTCAACTATATACAAACATTTGAGTATTTATCATCTACCTTTGGATCTATTGTGGCCTCACAGGGTTCATTCTAGCCTACCTCTTATTTTTAACTTCTACCTCTTACAATAACTACCCCCCGCTTTTTTTTTTACAGTTTATTTACTTACTTGTTCAACCCCATACATTGGTAGTTTCGGAATTACCAAATAGATTACCAATGTTTATGGACAGTTGTTTTTGTAATTTAATTCTGCATTACCCAGTCAAAACACTGTTTTCCAAAGTTAATTAGGTCAACTTCTTTTATCCTTCCCACCTCCTTCTGTGAGAGTATGTCATTCATTTTAATATAGTGAGATTAATTCTCCGTAATGAGTATTCCATTCAAAACTCCCTGATACCCTATTTATTTTTTTATTTTTTCATAGTAAAACTTATTCTTTGTGGATTATAGCTCTGTTGGTTTTGAAAATGCATAATCATATATCTGCTGACACACTACCACACAGAATACTCCACAAACCTAAAAATTCTCTTGTGTAGCCCTTTGTAGTCATCAAATAAAATCAGCTAATACTGAAGTCTGAGGAATTAATTTTAAATAGGTATAAGGATTTCTTGGTAATAGTGTGGTAAGTTATCAATTAAATATTTACTGAACTGAATTCAACTTAAGAATGTCTTAATTCTAATTATATTACAATGGTTAGGGTACAGCTCTCCTTAGATTCTTTAACTTTTGTACTATGTGTCTACAATTAATTTGAAATTTATTTAAAAGTGATTTATAGGTGAGGAATTGACAATCCAACATTGCAAATTGAATCTCTTTACTAAAAATAATTTCATATTCCAGATTACCTTTACTCAAGTCAGAAGATGAAGATCTGAAAAGATCATCTCACATGCATTCTGTCTCTTAGAGATTGGTAATAATAATATAGATTTATTTTTCTTATATAATTTCAGGCCTTTCATAGTGAAAGTCTAGTGAAAAACACTATATGGGCCTGAATAAAATAGTATTTTTATGAAATGGGACATGTAAGCACCATGACGTTGAAGGACTTTTAAAGAGCCTTGAGTGGTAAGATTATTATGGAAGTAAAGGCACACCTTAGAGATATTGCAGGTTTGGTTCCAGACCATTGCAATACAAATAGTATAGTGAAGTGAGTCAAATGATTCTTTTTTTTTAGTTTCCCAGAGCATATAAGCTAATGTTTATGCTAAACTATAACCTATTAAATATGCAATGGCATTATTTTTCAAAATAATGTATATATCTTAATTTAAAAATACTTTATGAAAAATGCTATTATTTGAGCTTTCAGTGAGTTATAATCACTGATCAGAGATCACCATAAGAAATATAAAAATAATGAAAAAGTTTGAAATATTACAAGTATTGCCAAATTGTGAAACAGAGACACAGAGTGAGCACATATTGTTGGAAAAATGGCACCAATAAACCTGTTCAATGCAGACCTTCAATTTGTAAAGATGGAGTATCTGTGAAGTGCAATAAAAAAGCTGTGTTGTGTTGGTTTGTTGACTGGAGTTTGGTTCTGATCAAAACTACAAGCCAGACATTCTCTTTCTACCTCAGGGCTAAAATTATACCCAACTCATGCTTGCAGATGACCTCTACTTTATTCGTGGGACATGACTTGTCTGCAATAAATTCATTTATTTTTACTGACATTGGATTTAGGGGCTTGATTTAAATCAGCATTAGCATTTACTACAGTATCTGTGCAACCTAAATACAGTAGCTTTCCCCGCCCCAACAAATTCAGAAGAGACTGGAAAGAGAGATCACATTCTAGAACTTTATGTCAAACTAAGTTTTATTCCTGCTATTATCTTTGAAGTTTTTTGAAGATAAATTGTGTGTGCCCAGATCGTTGGCTGAAATACATATGGTGAAGTTTGCAGATACATCTGATCTGGAATTAGATTTTATCAACCAACAGGGACCAGACTAACTGATCACAATGATGCATTCTCTCTAATGCCAGAATTTATGTTTCAGTGATATGCTTCACTGATGGAAATAATAATGGTTACCATTCATTGATCATCTAACTAACTGTAATTTACCGAGCAACCCTAGAAGGTACACATCATTAGAATCATTTTATTATGAGATTCAAAGCTGTTTGAAATGAATGACTTAAAGTACCACTGGTAAATCTAAGTTTAACATCTTGCTGCTTCCATTATTTCTCACTTTTTCTCATGAAGCAGTATTATTTTATTCATTTCAACATTTTTATTTTTATGTGAGACAAAAACTCTGACCAGGAATTGCTAGAAAGGAGAGGGACTGGACTCCAGGATGAACATCAAACCCAACCCAGTAACTGGAGTGCTCAGACCTCTGTGTTCTAAAATGTTTAACTTGTACAGTCTCTCTTATGCTGTTTGTCAATAACTATTTCCAGATTCTGCAGTTTAGCCTACCAAATATCATCCAGATAGTGAACTACATATTTTGACTTTTTATAGTAGTGTTCTTATCATTACATCCTTATAGCAAAATTATATTCATAGAATGTGGCTGGCCAGTGTTAGAGAAGCATTCTGACTTTGAATGATTGTTCTTAATGTTCTTATTGAGTAGCATGTATTATGTTCCCTGAAAATATAAATTGTGTATCTAATTTGAAGAGTTTTATGAGTGTTAACTGTGATAATAAATGAGGTTTATTGTAAATGAACCTAATCGAGTCTCAATTTAAATTAAATTTAAGTGATTGTCCCTCCCAGTAAAAATGCTATCAACCTTTCAGCCCTGAAAAAAGCATGTGAAACTTGTACATAGTGGCCATCTTAAAATCTATACTGAAGTTCTATACAATGTAATGAATTATTTGGTAAAACATAGGCACAGTCAGATTCAGGAAAGTTGAGTGAATTATGCAACATTCCCTCATTTCTTCTATTCCACTTTTTTTGTGTTGTCTATTCGTGTTTTCTTTCTGGGTACTATCTGTGTGCTTTGTATATTTCTTCTTGTAAAAGTAACTGGAGAAAATAGATAGAATGACAGTTTTTAAAAGTAACTAAAGAAACAATATCTCAAGGTAGTATATGACATATTTTCTGTAGGATCGAGACCCCTTGTTTTTGTCTGCATGCTAGTTTATGCCTTCCATGTAAGTAAAAAATTCAAAGAGATTTTTGTGCTTTCATTATTAACTTCATTGTGCCTCTTGCTCTTAAATTTAGAATTCAGAATTTTCTTTTTAATATTAAGTAGATTTTTAAAGATGCATGCAGAAAGTGCCAATGTTATTTAGGCCTCTCCCACCCTTAACTTATTCCTGCTTCAGGTTCATTTGCAATGCTAAGCTAGTCAGATTAAAATAAGACAGTTCAATTGGGTTTCCTATAAAAATACTGAAGTGTAGCATTAACTGCCGTTATTATACAGAGTTGGTCTTATCAAAGTTCTTCATCTGATCCTGATACAGTACTTGAGGAAATTCTTTATTTCCATGAAAAAACAAACATAATGCCTACTGATAATCTATGCAGTCAGGGCGATAGATTCAATAAAGTATCTGTAGAGTGTTTGCCACACACAAAGTGGGTCATTTGGTGCCATGAATGCTGCTATGAACAAAACAGACCCTGATCCCTGCCTTTGTGGAAGTTACATTCTATCTATTCTAGGGAAGAACCCAGATACTTAACAAGTAATGTATAAATATATTCTAATTATTCTAATGCTAGTGTAAAACATGAATGTTAGGTTTCTAGAATAGTCCTAGGACATGGGTTGAATCTTTTGCAAATGCACAATGCAGAAATAATGACACATAGATCAGAATGTTAGTAATAAAGATGGAGGAAACCCTATAAATTAAAGAGATAATTAAGATTTGAAGTTCATAGGGCTGTTAGTTGAACAGCCATAGGAACTGAAAGGAAATAGGGTTAAAAGATGATTTCAAGTTTCTAGTTGGTAAAATTGGGTGTAAGGTAATGACTATAATGGGGACATGAATCACCGAAGTACAAGGATTCTTAAGGAAGATTAAGAATTCAGACTTGAACATACTGAGTTTGAGTTCTTTATGGGAAGTTTAAGAAAGAGGCTGAATTTTTAAGCATTGCTACATCTACAATCCAAGCAATGGAGGTAAATGGTGAAGGAACACAAGCATAACATGTAAAATAAAATAACTGTCATCTTAATTAGATTATTAAATATTAATCACACTTAGTAAACGAAAATAAAAATAAGTTCTTAGAATTCTAAATCCTATATTTATCAGAAAGTAAAAATTAAAGTAAAATAAAGTTATTAAATGAAAAACTTAAAATTATGACCCAGATTGGTTCTTATTTTTAGTATTTTTCAAGAAATAGTGCAGTGTTTCTCAGAAAACAGTTCAGATTTATGTATAAGTGTTCGTCTAGGAATTTTTGTGTTTTAAAAAAAGACAGATCAAAAGTGTCTAAAAACAAAACAATATAAGGTGTTCTTAGGATTATAATTAAGCACTAAGAGACACTGGTTCATTTGGATTGATAGGTGAAAAATAGATATTTGGCTATTTGGTTAAAAATTAAATAGTCTATCATAAGAACTAAAACTTCATCTTAGTACAAAAACATATGATTAAAGTGAAAACATTTTAAGTATTAAAAAGAATAAATTCTTAAAGGAACACAAAGCTAATGTCTTTTCATTAGTTTGCTCTTATATGGCCTTTTTATGTGTTTCACTCTCTCGTAGCATAATAAAATGCGTTCACATCATCTTGGCTTATTCAGATGTATACATCAAAACTCACACTGCCAGTAATATTTCTCGTCTTTCGGAATGTAATGTTTTCATCATAAAGGAATAATAGAATGGGGGAAGATATGACCTTATATAGGATCTGATGAACTCTAATTCTCACATACCGATAATTTGTGTAAGTCAAGGTGAATGAGCATAAACTACATAAAATAACTGAGAGGTTTAAGAGAATTTACAGTAATTCACTTTGTGTCAAATGAATTTTTAATTCATGCAAGTTTTAATAGAAGGAACATAGCAAAGGCATTTCAAAATTTATGTTAAGATACACTCAATTTCAATTAATTCATTGCACCAGTGGAGCAGAAAACAGTTGGCTTAATGAATGTTAGGAATAGTGTCTGATTTCATGGTACCATATATGTTACATTTGACTTCTGCTGCACTGTGTACCGTTATAGAAATAAAATGAATTCAGATCTGCAATGAAATGACTATATATACAATAGATGTTTTGATATTATTTAATAAAATGAAGCACTGTATTTTATGTTTGATGACATCTTAATTTGTGTCATATTTTGTTTTCCTTTGTGCTAAAATGCGTTTGAATGAGAATAAAGAAAGTTATTGGGTATCTTACCATGTAAACATGAATTTAAAGTTGAGAAAAATATGTTCCCTTAACAAATTATTGGCATTCGTTTGGATATTTTCAATAAATACTATGTAAATGAGCATTCTAATATATCCATTGATATTGGTTTGAATATTTTATATGTTTATTGTACTAATACATAGTGTTTTGAAGTTGCAGTGTTCAAGACTGTACTTCCAGCTTCCTTTAGGTCTCATAGTACTACATATTTGTCCTACTCAAATTACCTATCCAAGCTAATTTCTAATATTCTCCTAGATACACATATTTTTCATCAAAATTTGTGATCCTACGTTACTTATATTTTGAATACCCTTCCATGGACAGTAACTCCCAGAGCTGTTTCAGACTCATGTTGCTGAAATCATCTTCCCATCCAGTGGTTCTCTCCTCCCTCTTTAAACAGCCTCAGTTCTTCTAAGGTATCATGTTAAGATGCTTAAATTATAATTATTTATGTACACATACTTACAGAAAATTAGAGTTGAGAGAAATAGTAGAGCCTATCTAGTACATTCCTCTCACTTTGCTGATAAGGAAACTTGCATCCTGAGAGGTGAAGTGACTGAAATTGTGGGTTAGAAGTTTACTTTATCTTGGGGTGCCTGGGTGGCTCATTTGGTTAAGCGTCTGACTCTTGGTTTTGGCTTAAGTCATGTTCTCAAGGTCATGAGATGGAGCCCCACCTCAGGCTGCCCACTCAGCAGGGTGTCTGTTTGGGATTCTTTTCCTCTCTCTCCCTTTGCCCCTCCCCCACTTGTGTGAGCTTCCTTGCATGCACTCTTGCTCTAAAATAAATCTTAAAAAAAAAAGTTTACTTTAACCATTCATGTAAATAGTAAAACCTCTAAACTCAAGGTGAGTTTACTGACATCTGTTAGTGACAACGGGCTTCATCAACTCTCAAAATGGTCCCACATTACAAGTACAGTAGTGGGGCCAAGTCATGTTATATTCTTCTCTTCATATGCCACTGGAATTATTTTGTTACTATTTGACTTACAGTTTTCTTATATATTCATGATAGTGCTTGGACTGTGATTTTTCTTTATTGTAGTCCTTGTGAATTTTTTTTGTCAATGTTACTTTTACCTCACAAAATAACTGGTAAATACTGCATATTTTTATATTTTATAGAAGAATTTGTATATGATTTTTCTTATCTCTTCCTTAAATACTTGTAGGAAATCATTGGTAAATACATCTGGGGCTAAGATATTCTTTTTGGGAATATTTTTAATTAATGATGAATTTATTTTTACAAACATATAGAATTATCCAGATTTTCTCCTCTTTTCGCAATTTTATATTTATTTTTCTAAGACATTGTCTCATTTTTATAAATATTTCTTAATATCTTATTAACTTTAACGTAGGATATATTAATGTATTAATATATTGTATTAATATTAACTTTAATATAGGATATATTAAAATTACTTTTTTTTTAAGTCCTGGTATTAGAAATTTGTGCCTTCTTTTCCTACCTCCATTGTAAAAAATCAGTCTTGTAAAGAGTTTATTGATCATACTTTGTCATTCCCTTTTTAACTTCATAAAATAGTGTTTATTTTAGCCTTTTATTTTGTTTCTGTTGTGTGCTTTTAAGGCTGTAAATTAGCTCTGTCATGATTTATCTAAAATCAGTACGTTTTAATGTATTTTCATTACCATTATTTTCATAGTATCTTATAATTTTCATTGGAACTTTCTTCATCCATAGGTTATTTTATTTATTTTTTAAGATTTTTTATTTATTCATTTGAGACAGAGAGGGACAGAGAGAGCATGAACAGGGGAGAGGGGGGGGAGAAACAGACTCCCTGCTGAGCCAGGAGCCCAACACAGGGCTCCATCCCAGGACTCTGGTATTGTGACCTGAGCCGAAGGCAGACACTTAACTCAGTGAGCCACCCAGGCACCCCATGCATAGGTTATTTTAAAATATACTGTTAGTTCCCTTCTTTAAGGGATTTTCTAGTTTTTATTGTTGATTTCATTTTTTTTCCAACTTTGAGAAACTTGCTTTGTGGCTACTATATAGTCAGTTTTTCATACATACTTTAAAAGAATGGACAGTATGTCTTTTTTAGCTGTGGAGATTAATTTATGTTGAATTGATCAAGTTTGATAATTGTGTCTAATTCTTTAATATATTTTTATATTTTCTGCTTACTTTTTCTATCAACTATTGAGAAAGTAATCTGAAACTTTCTCTAGTTTGGAATAGGCTTCTTTTTTCAAATTTTTCAGTTTTAACTTTATATAATTTGAATAGATAATTATTAGTAATTATAGTTTTATAATGGTCATAAATGACTGATAATCTTTATTACTCCATATATCATTATGTAACTTCTTTCTCATTCTTAAGTACTACTTTCTTTTGTGTAATGTACTTACAGTGTGTGTTTTTTATCCTTTTTTCTTACACTGAACGTGTGATTTTAGTAAGTGATACAGGTATTGTTATTTTCTAACTCACTCTACAAGTTTTACCTAAATATTTAATTACATTTAATGTAGTTACTTATTCATTTGGACTTGTATTTGCTATCTTAGGATTTAGTTTTGTTCCACTGGATTTCCTGCCCTCTTTTTCTCTTTGTGCTGTCTTTTCCATGAACTCTTTATTTTATTTTACTTTTTTTAGAGATGGGCAGAGGGAGGGGAGAGAGAGAATTCCAAGCAGGCTCCACGCCCAGTGCAGAGCCTGATGCAGGGCTCCATCTCACAGTCCTGAGGTCATGACCTGAGCCAAAATCAAGAGTCAGACACTTAACCAGCTGAGCAACCCAAGTGCCCCTGAACTCTTTATTTTAATATTCAGCTTGTTATTATTCTTTTCATAGTTGTGAGTATAAAGTTAACAACACTTTATTTCTACATGGGAAGTTGACCTTGGGTTAACTTTCACTTAGCTATTTCACTTAGCAGAGAGCCCTGATGATAACAGTATTTCAATTGTTATACTAATTATAATTAGTAAACTCCCAGCAGCTGGATTGATAAGGAAGGCCATGGGTGAATTTTAAATATCAGGTTGGAAGATACAGTTTCGATTTTCCTTGTTTGTAAAATGATTTATAAAGAGGGTGTGTTTTGTTTTGTTTTATTGTTTTTGTTTTGGTTTGGTTTTGCGGGGATCTCGAAGTTATTCCCAAGCCTTCTTATGTGAAGCCTGTGGCTTCTAAGATAAAGTTTCTGCACTCAGATGTGTTGTTGCCTTACACCTAAGCTTTCAATTGGTAGGCCAAAGAATTGTTCCTGAATTTTTGTAAAAATTCCTGGTGATGCTGCCCTGTTGGCATCCTGAGTCTCCTGTCATCTTTGTTCCTTTAAAGCTGAGTAAACTGTACTGGGATCGTTTATTCACATCTGGGGTGTAAAAGGTATGGTAATGGATGTTCTATCAGAGTGGGTATTGCAGGGGCACCTGGGTGGCTCAGCCAGTTGAGTCAGTTCGGCTCAGATCATGATCTCAGGGTCCTGGGATGAGCCCTGCATTGGGCTCTGTGCTCACCTGCTCACCATGGAGTCTGCTTCTCTCTCTTCCTTTCCCTCTGTCCATCCCCCCATTTGTGTGCTCACTAGTGCTCTCTCTCTCTTTCTTGCTCTCAAATAAAGTCTTAAAAAAAAAAAAACAGTGGGTATTGCAGCTGTATTACAGTATGCATCTTATAATATTGTAATAATACCACTTCTCAGATAATTTCATGGCCTTGGGACATTTTAATTCCCAAGTTACTTACGGTAACTTTATTCTCTTTTTTCTGTTTTTGCCATGCAATTTAATTATGCATATATTTTAAATGTTGTTATATTTGTTATTTATACTCAGTGTTATTTACATCCTCCATTTCTGTGCTTCACTCTGAATTGTTACCCTTCTGTGTGAACATTTTGATTTAATAGTTGCTTAGTATCAGTTTTCAGTGGTGAATTACCTCAATTTTTAATCATCTGTAAATGTTTTTACCAAGATTTCACTTATGTAGGATATTTTTACTGGATATGTAATTCTAAACTTGTAATGATTTTTTTTTTTAGTTTTTATTTAAATTCATCCTATTTAACCCATCCCCCCACCCACCTCTCTTCTGGTAACCATTACTTTGTTCTCTATAGTTAAGAGTCTGTTTCTTGGTTTGCCTCTCTCTCTCTCTCTCTCATTTTTTTCCTTTGCTCATTTGTTTCGTTTCTTAAATTCCACATATGGGTGACATCATATGGTATTTGTCTTTCTCTGACTGACTTATTTTGCTTAGCATAATACTCTCTAGCTCCATCCATGCCATTGCAAATGGCAAGATTTCGTTCTTTTTGTGGCTGAGTAGTATTCCCTGGTGCATGTGTGCATGTGCGCACATGTGCACATACCACTTATTTTTCCATTCATCAGTCTCTGGACACTTGGGCTGTCTCCATAATTTGGCAATTACAGATAATGCTGCTATAAACATTGTGGTGTATGTATCCCTTTGAATTAGTATTTTTGTATTCTTTGATTAACTATGTGCAATTGCTAGATCATAGGGAAGTTCTATTTTTAACTTTTTGAGGAATCTCCATACTGTTTTCCAGAGTGGCTGCACCAGTTTGCGTTCCCAACAACAGTGCAAGAGGGTTCCTTTTTCTCCATAACTTTGCCAACACTTGGTGTTTCTTGCATTTTTTTTTTAGAATTTTAGCCATTGTGATAGGTGTGAGGTAATATCTCACTGAAATTTTTGTTTGTATTTCCCTGATAATGACTGATGTTAGCATATTTTGGCATGTTTTGAGTATGTATCTATTGGCCATCTGGATGTCTTTGGAAAAATGTCTATTCTTTTTTTTTTTTTTTAAAGATTTTATTTTATTTATTTGACAGAGAGAGAGACAGCCAGCGAGAGAGGGAACACAAGCAGGGGGAGTGGGAGAGGAAGAAGCAGGCTCCCAGAGGAGGAGCCTGATGTGGGGCTCGATCCCATAACACCAGAATCACACCCTGAGCCGAAGGCAGACGCTTAATGACTGAGCCACCCAGGCGCCCCATGAAAAATGTCTATTCTTGGCTTCTGCCCATTTTAATTGGATTTTTTTTGTGTGTGTTGGTTTGATAAGTTCTTTTTATATTTTGGATACTAACCCTTTATTGGATATGTCATTTGCAAATGTCTTTTCCCATTCCATAGGCTGCCTTTTAGTGTAGCTGATTGTTTCCTTTGCTGTATAGAGGCTTTTTATTTTGATGAAGTCCCAATAGTATATCTTTGCTTTTGTTTCCCTTGCCTCAGGAGACCTATCTAGAAAAAAGTTGCTATGGCCAATGTCAAAGAAGTTACTACCTGTGTTCTTCTTTAGGACTTTTATGTTTAAAGTCTCACATTTAGGTTGTTAAAATCCATTTTGAATTCATTTTTGTGTTTGATGTAATAAAGTGGTCCATTTTCATTCTTTTGCATGTTGCTGTCCAGTTTTCCCAATACCATTTGTTGAAGAGACTATCTTTTTCCCATTGGATATTCTTTTCCTGCTTTGTTGAAGATAAATTGACCATATAGTTGTGGGTTCATCTCTGGGTTTTCTATTCTGTTCTTTTGATATATGTATCTATTTTTGTGCTAGTACCATACTGTCTTGATCACTAAAGCTTTGTAATATAAGTTGAAGTCCAAAATTCTGATGCCTCCAGCTTTGCTTTTCTTTTTCATACACATTTTAGGTTTGTTTGTTTTAGCTCTGTGAAAAACGCTGGTGGTATTTTGATAGGGATTACATTAAATGTGTAGATTGCCTTAGGTAGTATAGATATTTTAACAATATTTGTTTTCTAGTCCATGATCATGGAATGTTTTTCCATATCTTTGTGTCATCTTAAATTTCTTTCATCAGTGTTTTATAGTTTCCAGAGTACATGTCTTTCACCTCCTTGGTTAGGTTTATTCTTAGGTATCTTACTGTTTTGGAGCAATTGTAATGGGACTCATTCCTTCGTTCTTTTTCTGCTGCTTCTTTATTGCTATATAGAAATGTAACAGATTTCTATATGTTGATTTTGTATCTTGCAACTTTACTGAATTTTTTAAAAATAATTTCTAGGAGTTTTTGGTGGAATATTTCCTCTATGGTCAGGAACAAGACAGGGTTATCCACTCTTAACCACTGTTATTTAACATAGTATTGGAAGTTCTAGCCACAGCCATCAGACAACAAAAAGTAATAAAAGGCATTCAAATTGGCAAGGAAGAAGTAAAACTTTCACTATTTATAAATGACATGATACTCTATATAGAAAACTTGTAGTATTTCAGCATTTTAAAGCTGTTATTCCATTGTTTCCTGGACTTAATTATTTCTCGTAAGTCAGCTGTAAGTGTATTTTTGCAAGATTGTTAATAGATCTGGCTTTTCTGCATACATCTTCATCTTGGTTCTGCCTATTGCTTTGCACAAAGAATCATTAAATGCTGAGGGGGAGGGTGGTGAGCAGAACATCTGCTAACCTGTGATTGCTTTCTGTCTTTGATCTTGGCCTCTCATTTCTGATGTCCTCAATCCTCTCTGATATTTCTTTTTCTTTCATTTGTCTTTACTTTTTCTAGCTGATGATACTGGTCTGAAGCAAGACAGTTCTTTGTTCATCATACTTAGAAGTGGAAATCTGTACTCATTGATATGTGACTTATTAGTAGTGTCTTTTTTTTTTCTTTTTTCTTTTTTTTTGATGTTGCCATTTGAGTTTATGGTTGCCTAAAAAAGTCACTGAGGAGAAAAATGAGCCACTAGGAGCATATTATTTTTCCTTGCTACAACTGCTATCTCAAATAATGGAATTTTGTGCAAAATCAGTTGCATTGGGTCATAAACTGGATCCAAACTGCCTAATTTATACGTTGAGTCTATCACTTATTAGCTCTATGACCCTAATCTACTTGTTAAATGCCTCTAAGTTTTCATTTACTCATACGTTAATTAAGGATAATATCAGTTTTTACACCATGTTGTTTTTATGATAATTAAATTATACAACTTATTGTTAAGTCTTTGATGATGGTAATATTATAACTAAAATACTACTAATTCTGTAGATATTATATACTTAAAACTGAAGATGATGTTATCCTGTATGAGATAGTTATATATTGTTATATAGTTATATTTCCCAACTGTACTAATACAGGTGTTGATACTAGCACAGGTGTTATAGCAGCTAATTTCTGTAGGTGATTTTACTAAAACACCTATGGAAATAGTATGTACTTTCACCCAAACTGAAGTTTGGGACTAACATTTCCATATATCATGTAATAGTCTATATCTATTTTTGACCTAGTATAGGACCACTTTTTAATATTACAGTTGGATTGATTATTGATTCTCTATTTCTAGGAGAAATCTTATTTACCTAAAATGTGTATCATAAATTAAAAACACCTAGTTTTGCCTTCTTTGTGTATATTTTAACAAAACTTCTCTGTTTCTTGTTCGGGTGTTTTTCTTTATTTAATGCTAGATGTTTAAGAGGAATTGCTAAGTTATGAATTACGTTTTTTGGTATTTTTATGAAGTTCTGTGCTGTGAAACTATCAATTCAGTGGAGTAGTTATGCAATTTCTATGCATTGAGCATGAAGTAGCAGCTTTCATTAGCAGGTTTTCACAGTCAAAACTGTTATTTCTCTACCAACATCTCTAATTTAAAATGCAAGCTGCTTGTTTGCAGACAGAGAAACTGGAACTTGCCAATTATGTTAATCATCAGTTATAAAAATCTCTTGAATGTCTTATGATCTAAAGAACAATTGAAAATTCACTTTTTAATGCCTTTGGTACAACTTTCTATCACATTTTTCTGTCATTTTGACTGAATTACAAAGGGATTTTTAAAAGCCTTTTTTGTCAGTTAGTGGATATTATTAATTATTAACTTTTAAGGGATTTAGTTGGGGTTTGCCACTGAATCAACTTACATTAAGTCTTCTATAAGTGAGCAGAAACAATGAATTCTTCTGTGAAAGCTTAGATTACTCTTTACCATCCCCTACATTGTCTGGCTTAGAAATTTGGGAGTCATAACTTTAGTTCATTATGTCATATTCCAGAAGACTTTAAGATGTTTTAAGTCACTAATTTAATGCAATATTGTGAAAATTTAGATTATTATTCTTTTCTATCAGGCCAGAATAACATAATAACTTATTAATTGTTCACACTAATGATGTCATTACCTTAATATTTGTTACACTAGAAATGTCACTAGAAAATAGATTACCTTTGTTTTCTCATTATATGAAATAGTTTTATCGCTAAGTCTCATTGTCTGTCTTTTTAAAAGTACCTTTGACAAATAAAGCAAAATATATACATGCAATTTAATGTGGTATTTTACTAGCTTGATGCTAGTGTTAATTCTTTGAATCAAATTATTAAAAGTATGAATGCTGTGGATGGTTTCATTTGCACGATGTGTTGTTTTCCTAAAAGAGAACATACTTAGAAAAATAATTCAAGTTTGAAATGAAACATTTTGTATATTTTCACCACTTATTTGTTTAAAAAATACTTTTGTCTACTTTGCAAAATTTTCTATAATTGTTGAATTATTTTGAGTAATCTTTAGATGCTAGTATCAATAAAACTAATTTTTTTTATATAGAATTCAAGTTACACATCACTCTTACCATTTTCAGGGACATTCAGAAAGCTAGTGTATCATTCAGTGTATGCTATGAAGGGATATTAATGTTACAATAGGAGTAATCTCATACTTCCTATAATTTAAATTAAGCAATGTGTGCTGTTTCAACTTATATTTGATGCAAAATGAATATACTAGTCCTTAGTACATTTAGGATTCTGGTTTGGGTATTTTGTTGTTCTTGCAGTGGTCACTGTCAGCCTTCTTCCCACCAATTTAGGAAAACTCATAAGTAAATTTAAAAGCTGGTGAACATATTAGCGAAGGTGTACGGGGATCTACAGTTCTTTTATCCAGAGATTGTTCAGAGAGTTTGTCCTCTTTTTGTAGTTTCTGCACCACTAGAGATATCCCTCAAAAAGGCTCTAAGGTCAGTACAAACATGATTCATTGCTAGCAACAACAGGTAAAGCCAAAAATTGTCTCTTCTCTACAGAACTTAGGCAAGCAGAATAAGCAAGGATGACGGGTTAGTTGAAATTCCAAAGAAATAGGGGGTCTGGGAGTGTAATACATGACAATTCTTTATTAAGGCATCTCCCAAATATTTCTATAGGTTAAGGACCAGATAGAGATTAAAAAGGAAAAGTTAGATATGCCATCCTAGAAATTGGAGAATATATACTACTAGAACTTGATGATGTAGTTTAATAAACTATAACCTTGGAGTAGCACACATAAAAATGTTCCTGTTAAACTATTGGCAAATTGTCAACCTTAGAAGTTTCTTTAGTCCTCTGTGCCACAGTGCCTCCATTAGTAAAATGTAAAACACTCCCACTGTGTGACAAAATTTGTAGTAGACAAATAAATGTAGACATACAGCAAAGAAACAGTGATCTTAAGAAGTGAGAAAAATACTTTAAATTTCTTGAGATATGTGATTTTTTAAAAGGCAGTAGTCAAGAAAATAGAAAGTACAACTTTTTTTTCACAAAGAAACAGTGATCTTAAGAAGTGAGAAAAATACTTTAAATTTCTTGAGATATGTGATTTTTTAAAAGGCAGTAGTCAAGAAAATAGAAAGTACAACTTTTTTTTTTAATGAGGACTTAAAATTGCTCTCTCTTTTTTTTTTTTTTTTGAAGATTTTATTTCTTTATTTGACAGAGAGAGAGACAGCCAGCGAGAGAGGGAACACAAGCAGGAGGAGTGGGAGAGGAAGAAGCAGGCTCCCAGCAGAGCAGGGAGCCCGATGCAGGGCTTGATGCAGGGCTTGATGCAGGCCTTGATCCGGGGCTTGATCCCAGGACTCAGGGATCATGCCCTGAGCTAAAGGCAGAGGCTTAACGACTGAGCCACCCAGGTGCCCCAAAGTACAACTTCTTTTAAAAATATTTAATGTCACATGGTAGCTCCCTTCTGATACAGAGGAATGTTTTTTATCAAGAAATGTTGCAATATTAAATGTCCTTAGCTTGCCCATGGAACAGAAATAAGAAAAGGAGGAAATTTTTGGTACCCTTTACTGCTTTCAGCTTAGAAGTAATGGCATAGGATGAGAAAACATGATATCAGGTTTTTAGATACAAAATTATAGATGTGGAGTTGTAGTAAGGTACTAGAAATACCTAATTAGGCATAAGGTATTAGGCGCCTGGGTGGCTCAGTCGGTAAAGTGTCCAATTCTTGATTTTGGCTCAGGTCCTGATCTCAGGGTTGTGAGATCAATCCCCATGCTGGGCTGTGTGCCAGACATGGAACCTTCTTGAGATTCTCCCTCTGCCCTTCCTTCCGCCTCTCTCTCTCTCTCTTTTAAAGACATTAAAAAGGTGTCTTTAGGAGTACTTTTCCAATCACTGTCCATTGGCTCTGTACCTGAAGAGCCAATTAAATCTGATCCCAGAAAATATATCCCAAATGTCATTGATGTGTGTGAGTGTGGTTCCCTAAAATGCAAATCCCCATACTCTGGTCCATTCTTACCAAGAGAATGATGAATCATAATTTGCTTCTCCTAGTGGTGTATCTAAATAGTGTTAGTGCTCTTTTACTTTAGAATGTAGATTTTAAAGTATAAATCAGTGTTTCTCTGTATTCCTATCTCAGTTTACTGCAATATCAACAAGAGTCAACTTTCCAAGAATAGTCAAATCTGGAGTTTGACAACATTAAGTCTGTGGACCAGTTGAAAGCATTAACTATCAGTTTACTAAAAAAAAAAAACAAAACCAAAAAAACCGCCAAAAACAAACATTGCCCGCCTTATTCATTTGGGATATTGGGGATAAAAGATGATGATAGAAAATATTCAAAGCAAGTTGATATTTTCTGTCCATGTACTGCTTCATATTCAGAATCCTTCCAAAAGTGAGAATCTATTGAAAAATTAAAACTATATTCTGATCTTAACATCATGGATTCATATCTTTATTTATTTTGTGTATTGTAGTCAGGGAATACCATTATATTCAGTAAAAATTTCTGCAATGAAGGATCATAAGATGTGCCGCAGTGAATAGAGATAAAAGTAACATGTGCTAAGTCATCAAGCCCTTTAATTCTCTAGGACAGTTTTACAGTTCACGTGTCATAGTGAATCCTTAGACCATCAATAAAGAGTCATAGAAAATCACTACCTAAGGACAGGTACTCCAGTGTAAAAAAAAAAAAAAAAAAAAAAAAGTCATTCTACTTTTCTGCAAATCAGACCTGCTGGGAATCTGGCTCCTTATTTTGCTTGTTTCTGAGGCCTACACTGACTTAATCCTGTTCAGAAAGCAAATCTAAATCCCTCAGTACTTTCTCAGCAAAGAAGAGGCTCTAGAAGTTCTCCAGAGCACTTGACAAGTGAATATCAATAGATTTTCTTTAAAAGAAAATATTCTATGCGTGAGAACTTTACTGAAATACAGCCAATTTATCTTGTTTTCTCAAGTTTATATTTGCTAACATATATATATATATATATATAATTTTACATTCTGTCTGTGGAAATTATATATGTCCTCACTTGATAATATATTATTAAAAATAAAAATTTAATTCCCAAATTAAAGAAAGACCATGGGCAATATATTATTATTTAAATTATTTTTGAATCCTTTGATTTTGAATTTGTTGGCATTAGAAATATTAAACTCTGTGAAAAATGCGCCCTCAGAAATGTTCTCTTATGACATCTGTAGTTCAGAGTAATTAGCAAGGCCTATATGCCAAAAGGCAATCAACTACATTATGGCTAATTTTCTGTTTAGTGAAATTGTCAGTTGGTTATGCTTTAAAACTGGAATCATTGGTAGAAGATATGCTAATACTTGATAATACTTACTAATCCAGCAGGAAAGTGACAGCACAATAGATAGAACTAGGCCAAAACTCAATAAATACACGACTACTTAGGGGCTAATTATTGCCACTGTAGAGGCTGGTTCTTATGGGCAATCAATAGCTCCAAGGCACAAATACTGAGATACAGTGGGCTTCATTGTAATTTACACAGCCGTAAACACCTTTAGGATTTATCCAGGGTGTGAGGCAGAGCAGAAGCAAATCCATGATTCTGTAAAATATTGAGCAAATAGGTGGACAGCAGTCAGGGTTCTTTTTTTTTTTTTTTTTAAAGGTTTTATTTATTTATTTGACAGAGATAGAAACAGCCAGTGAGAGAGGGAACACAAGCAGAGGGAGTGGGAGAGGAAGAAGCAGGCTCATAGCGGAAGAGCCTGATGTGGGGCTCGATCCCATAACGCCGGGATCACGCCCTGAGCCGAAGGCAGACGCTTAACCGCTGTGCCACCCAGGCGCCCGAGCAGTCAGGGTTCTAAGAGATGTTTGCATGAGAAGAAGTAGGAGCAGATGCAGGTGTGTGGCTGCTGGAGCCACCAAAGACAGAGGGACCTGGTAAGAATTAGCTAGTTTGCCAGGTCTGACCAAGTGTGCAGTGCTGAAGGCTTGAGTGCTAGTCATAGTGGGGAACTATGGTATTAGCCTAGGAAATTAGAACAATTATAGTCAAAGTAAGCACAGGGGAAAAGGAGAAAGCAACAGAAGGAATAGAAAATGTTTTGCCTCAGTCTATTCATGAGCTTAAGGCTAGCACCTGGGGAATGAATCCTTAGTCTTCTTTCAATTAAAAATATTTTGACTAGGGAAAAGTTAAAGTGCATTTTAGGTTATTGATAAACCAGGTAAAACTGGAGACCATCAATTTGCAGAGGCAGTGTACATTTTTTTTCTATAATTTTTTAAAGCATGGGGGGGGAAGGTAGATACTAAGATTGACCCAGAATATTGTATGCTTTGGCCAGTAGATATAATAAGAAGTGAAATAATTGGTAATATAGTTATTAGTGGAATATCTCACTTCCCATCCATCATGACACTGAAGTCCCTGGTAAACTAGTGATTGTTAATAGACTTTTACCATTGAGTCTTTAACTGAATTGTTGAAGTGCATTAAAATCACTTAGTGCAATATAGTCAGTTTAACAATGTGGCTAGTGTAGGAAGATACCTCCACCCTTTATGAACTTTTAAATTTGCATTATATAGTCACTGCTGGATGGGTTCACAGTGTTTGAGAGAGAGAAGGGGGAGTGAGTGAGAGCAAACTAGTGGAAGCGAGGGAACATGGGAGGAAATAAAACTAAAGTGAAAGGTCCAGCTATGACTATTTTCTATTTTGTGTTGCAAGCCATTAATACTCCAGACAGAAATCTATTCTTAAAAAGGTTTAACTGAACTTTAGCAATGTATTTTGAACAGTATTTTGTGGGGGGAGTTCCAAATGATGGATAGGTTTTGCAAAGATTAATAATTAAAATTATTCAGTGTGTTCTTGGGAAGAATCATTCAAAAAGGATGGTAGTACCTTTTAATCTAGTTTCCCTACTCAGTAGTTTATAAATATATATTTTTGTGACTCATTGGAGGAAAATAAAGCTTTCCAAAACTAAGCCATGATAAAAATTAATTGTAGTTTTAAATGTTTGTAATGTCCAATGTTTCTCTTTCAAGGAGTAAATATCATTTAATTTACAAAAAAAATAATAATTTAAAGGTCACGGACTCTTTTTTCCCCCCTCTTTGACACCTTTGTGCATTCATCTCATTGTTTGACTGTTTACTTCATGCATTCGGTAATATAAATTCCTTGGCATTTAGCAGGATCTTTTTTCCCCTTGTGGTTTGAAGTTCTTTCCTTTTTTTAATTAGATTGACCTTTTGGTTCACTTGAATGCCCTCAACCTGACAAAGAATAACTGTTCTCTTCTGAGGCAACTAGAAATGAACAGAGAAAGAGTGAAAACACTGACATAAAATGAAAAATTTTGATGCAGTGATCTAGGTATTATAATTGTATAATCGTTACTTTTCATAGTCACTAATGTAGAGAAATACCGGCTCTGCACAATTCTCAGTACTTTAATGTGGTGAGCTGCTTCTCATCTTCCCAAGTGGACACTTTTATAGTGACTCCTTAAAACTAATGTCTTCAAAGTGTTTTTAGATGTCTAATAACAGCTGACCTGCCTTACCTTTCTAAAACCCAATGACTAGTATTGAACAAATTAAAAAATGTGACTATTCCTCATTGTCATTCTTTCATTGTGTGTCTGTACATATGATACACATATGTGTGTGTGTGCACACGTATAGTTTTTTTCATTTTATAAAAGTAAATGCTAAAGAACATTTAGAACTACAGCTATTTGTTAACATTGAATCCAAACTGCCTAATTTTCAAACTCTTTAAGATTCAAATATTTATTATATACACTTCCATACATGACTCATAATGTGTAACTCATATAAAATTGTGAGACTAGGTAGTAACCCACTTATTTTGACTGGTGCTAAAACTTGAGACATAAAGGAGGTAAGAATTTCCTCTGAAAACTTATGTTGAATACAACAGAGCCATAATAATACTAATGCAGGTTACTTCTAAGACATCACTTTTCAGTTCCCAAAAGAATAAAAAATTATTTTAAAAAGTATAAGTTTGGTATAAACTGACTGATGCATACTCCATTATTTCTGAGTTATCAATTGACAATTTAGGTAGTTGCTTGGTCAACTTGGCCTGAATGTAGGAAAATATGATCATTGGATCTCAAGGTAAGTAAAGCAATTATAAAAGAACACCAAGGTAAAGGCATCCTGTTCAAATTTCTAGCCTTTATCAAATTATATCTGGGATATGGAGCTGAAGATAGAAGAGATATCAGAAAAATAAACTAACAATGTAATTATTTTAAAGTAGACGCTGATGCCAGAACTCTGTAATAGAATATTAATAAAATTATATCACAAGCTCCACTTTAGAGAACACTGTGAAGCCACAAAATAATATCTGTAAGTACCAGTGACATGGAAATATATTCATAATTTAATTTTTAGTTAAAAGAATATCAGGATACACAACAGTATATCCTGTTGTATATAGCATCTATATGTATCGGCATATATACAATTCAGGCATCTATTCCACCATTATTTATAATTTGAATGCGTAAAAGAAATTTAAACACTTAGGAAACAGTGTATGAATAGCTTTTGATCATATTAGAATCATAAACCAAAAATTATTCTGGCTCCGGAAAAAAAATTGGGTAGGCGATGAGGGTTTTGAACGTCTTTGTGTTTTTTAAATAGAAATAACTGATGGCGACATTAATGAGTCTATGTAAGGTCTCTGTGTTAAGGTAGGATACTGCATCCTAACAAAAGCTGGGTGTAATAATAATAGTAATCCTAATAATAACAGTATCAGTACCCACAACAAAAGTATGTGCTTGATTCCTTCAAAGGTGGTTAAAATGTTTAGTAATGATCCCCGCACAATTTTACAGAGGTGTTAAGGTGATTTAGTGAAAAGACTGTCTTTTCAAGAAATGGTGCTGAGACAATGAGATACCTATGTACACAAAGATCTATTCAGAGGTTTATCCTACACCATATAGAAAAATTAACTAAAACTAAATGTAAGAGCTCAAACTATAAAATTCTTGGGAGAGAACACAGGGGAAAAATTTTACACATTTGAGGTACATAAATATTTCTTAGCCCCAACAGCAAAACTATATAAAGAAAAAATTTAAATTAGACTTTGTGAGAATTAAAAAATTTTTCACTTCAATAGACACCAGTGAGCTAATGAAAAGACGAAAGAGTTGGGGAAAATATTTGCAAGTCATGTATCTGATAAAGAATGTGTATTTCAGAAAATTAACTTAGAGTTCAATAATATGACCACCAAATAAAAAAGGTAAAGATTTAAAAATTCAAGGATTTTACTGGACATTTCCCCAGAAAGGTTTTCAAATGATATATAAAGACATAAAAAGTGCTCAATCATTAGTTATTAGGGAAATGAAAACTGAAAACACAATAATATATCAGTTCACAAGCAGATACTGGCCAGATTGTGAAGAAACTAGAATTCTCATTCTTTTCTTATGGGAATATCAAATGTGCCAGCCATTTGGAATATAATTTGGCAGTTTCATAAAAAGGTAAACATAAATTTATTATACAAGCCAGCAATTCTACATCTAGGTATCTCAGAGAAATTAAGTTGTACATTAGCACAGTCTTGTATATACATTTTCATAGCAACATTATAATGATAAAAAATTGGAGACAATCCAAATGTGTATCAGCTGGTGAATGGATAAATAAATGTTATATATTCATACAGTGGAATTGGGTTGATGGAAATGTTTTAAAGGTGGAATATTGTTATGGTTGCATAGGTCTGCAAATTTACAAAAAGTCATTTCAATGCACAAATTTAATGTGAATTTTTTAATCAAATTACTCCTAAATATAGTTGTTCATAAAAAGTGCACGACTTAATTTTCTCTTCTTAGTATACATGATAGTAACATGTCACCACTTTTTATACCACAGTGTAATAGAATTTATAACCACTGCAATGAGGCAAGAAAAACAAAAGTATAAAGACTTGAAGAAATAAAATATCCAATATTTTTAAATAGCATAATTAGAGTTACAGGAGTGAAAATGATAGTTATTCTAAAACTCCATGCCTCCACAAAAGCAGTGAATAAACTCACAAAAACTGTCAGAATGAACTCTTTCTGAATTATGGCATTTAATCAAACACAATAAAAAAAATGCTTAACAAAGAAAAAAAGAACAGCTGAATTTTGATAAGAGAGCTTTTTGATAAGAGTGGCATTTTAACATACTCTGTTACCATGTCTCACTCCCCAGGTTGGAGGAACCTTGAAGACAGCAGCCTGCATTCCTGGTGCAGGTTTTTGTTACATAGAGAGTGACAGACCTTAGTCTCCAAAAATTATAGTTGTGTGTTATGACCTGTCTGGTGGTTCCTTGAAGGATCCCTGAGCATTTGCCTTTATTTTGTCTCCTCTGGACACAAGGAAAATTTAAGTGAGATGAATGAAAACAAAAATGTAACATATCAAAACTTAAGGGATTTAGTAAAAGTATTCCTTGAAGGGAAATTTATATATAAATGCCTGTATTATAAAAAAGGAGAATATCAAATCAATAACCTATGTTTCCAATCAAAGGAAATAGTAGAAAAAGAACAAACTAAGCCCAGAGCAAGCAGAAGAGTAGTGAAATAGAGAATATAAAAACAATAGAATCAACACAACCAAAGATCAACAAAATTGACAGTCCTTAGCTAGAATGACCAAGAAGAAAAGAGATCAAACTCAAAATAATAATATAAAAAATAAAATTGGGGACATTACTTATACCCTTACATAAATTTAAAGAAAAAGGATTTTTAGAGAGTATTATGAATAATTGTATGAATGAATTAGATAACCTATGTGAAATGGACTTATTCCTAGAAGCACAACAAATACAGAAACTGACTCAAGAAAAAATAGAAAGTCTGAGTAGATGTATGATAAGGAAAGAGATTAAATAATCAAAAATTTCCCAACCAAGAAAAGCCCAGAGCAAGAAGGCTTCATTGGTGGATTTTACCAAATATTTAAAGAAGAATTAACAATAGTCCTTTACAAAGTCTTCCAAAAAATAGGTGGGAGAGAACACTTTAGTTAACTCATTAATGTGATAATGAAGCCATTATTGAAGGCATGACAATAAAACTACAAGCCAATATATCTTATAAATTATTGATGCAAAAATCTTCAGCAAAATACTAGCAAACCAAATCCAGTGGTATATAAAAAAGATTTATATACTATGACAAGTGGAACCTTTTCCAAGAATGCAAAGGTGGCTCATAGTATAAAAGTAATCAACATAGAATGAAGGAAAGCAAAAATGCATGATTATTTCTACTGATGGAGAGAAAGCATTTCACAAAATCTAGCATGCTTTCATGATGAAACAACACCACCAACAAAACACTCAGAAAACTAGTAAACACTAGCAAAGAACAATCTGAAAAGAAAGTTAAAAACAAGTTTCTTTTACAATAATATCAAAAAGAATAAAATCCTTAGTAATAAATTTAACAGAAGGTATAAGACTTGTGTACTGAAAACTAAAACATTGCTAAAATGGTAAGATCCTGTATTTATGGGTAAGAAGTCTTAAATACTGTTAGGATGGCATATCCCTCCTTCCAAAGTGATCTACAGATTTGTTCAGTTCTTATCAAAATTCTAATGGATTTTTCGGAAATGGAAATCCTGATTTTAACATTCATAAGGAACTTAGGGTGATGAATGTATTCATTCTTATGTTTGTGAGGATGGTACACATATGTGAAAACAAACATGTACAATTATTTTACCTCAGTTATATTTCAAGAAAGCTGTTAAAAGTCAACGTATTTTTTCCTTTGTGTCCTAAAATGTAAGGTGACATGATAGAGCACTGACTTGAGAAACAAGACACCATTTTTATAAGAGACTCTTCTGATTTCTTTTAAACAGTATTCCTGTTATTTTATCATTCTTTTAAATGTTTTGAAATTTTCCAGGGAAATATACCACTCAAATATTTTAAACTTGAATTCGTTGACATGTTTAAATTTTTAAGTAGTGTATTCTGAATGTTACTCTATAAATCGGTAGTTGATATTCAGTGAAAGTCCTCAATCCTTTCCTCTACCAGAATTACTTTGACCAAATTATTTGTATTCGGCTTCATTCTCTCATTTGTCTTTTAATAAATATGCTAATGAGGGTTGAAATGATCAGAAGTTCAGAAAGAGAGCAATAGAGTAGATGCAAAGGGGGTCTGGACAGTGTCTATAGTGGATATGTTGTTCTTGAATAAACAATGATTAACTATAGTCAGAGCAATTGTAGCATAGCAAGGTACTTCTACCCACTATAAAACTAGTGAGCTTTTTGACATCTCCTTTGCCATGATAAAACTAGTGTTATTAGTGTTATTTTTTCTTTATTTTTACATAAATAATCATTAAATCAAATCTAAGACTGGTATTATATATGGTATTTTAGGTTCTCTGCTGAATATAATATTTTTTTTCTGTTTTATAGCATCTGTGTAATTTATTGTTGCAAGACCCAGCAGTTACCAGAATGAGGTATAAATGGTAATGATGGTGATTAACTTCCCTGCTTGTATACATTGAGGTTTTAGTATCATGCTAGGATGCTTTTCATAACATTCTTGACTGCAAGGAACACATGCTAATGAACTTCACATCCAGTTTCAGCTAAATGCATTAGTAGATCATTAGCTCATAAAATAAAAAGGAAAATAAAAAGTTGAAATCTTGGGGCGCCTGGGTGGCGCAGTCGTTAAGCATCTGCCTTCAGCTCAGGGCGTGATCCCGGCGTTATGGGATCGAGCCCCACATCAGGCTCCTCCGCTGTGAGCCTGCTTCTTCCTCTCCCACTCCCCCTGCTTGTGTTCCCCCTCTCCTTGGCTGTCTCTATCTCTGTCAAATAAATAAATAAATAAAATCTTAAAAAAAAAAAAAGTTGAAATCTTATTTTGGATTTTTGGAATCGTGTAAGAAATTTATACTTTTTTTTTTTTTAAAGATTTTATTTATTTATTTGACAGGGAGAGACAGTGAGAGAGGGAACACAAGCAGGGGGAGTGTGAGAGAGAGAAGCAGGCTTCCCGCGGAGCAGGGAGCCGGATGCAGGGCTCGATGCTTGGCTCAATGCGGTGCTCGATGCGGGGCTCAATCCCAGAACCCTGGGATCATGACCCGAGCCGAAGACAGCCACTTAACGACTGAGCCACCCAGGCACCCCAGAAATTTATGCTTATTTTTAAAGTCACCTCTGAAGGGGCGCCTGGGTGGCTCAGTCATTAAGCGTCTGCCTTTGGCTCAGGGCGTGATCCCAGGGTCCTGGGATCTAGCCCCGCATGAGGCTCCTCCACTGAGAGCCTGCTTCTTCCTCTCCCACTCCCACTGCTTGTGTTCCCTCTCTCACTGCCTGTCTCTCTCTGTCAAATAAATAAATAAAAAATCTTTAAAAATAAATAAATAAAGTCACCTCTGAAGAAAGAAAGATTCCACATTTCGTGTCACATTTCATTGCTTTCCTTGGATATAGTATCTGTATCTATCTATCTATATTTTTCCCAAGACAGAAAACACCTCATTGTCATAACTTTTTCATAAAATATAGAATACATTGTTTTATTAAACAATTTATTTAAATTTATTTCAATTTAATTTTAATAATAAAAAATTTAAATTTATTTAAAAAAATATTTCTTTTCACCTTTGTAGTTGTACAGACTAACCTTCCTTACCCTAAGCTTTTCCTGTCATGCCCACCCTGCTTCTTACACAAGCCTTACTAAACATTAAGCCTAAACTGTCTTTTATTTTTAAATGGAAGAAAATGGCTCACACAAATCACAATGTGAAAATTGTGTAATGAATTGGAGAAACTAAAAAACAGAATGTTCTTTTTTTTAAATTAATGTCTTCGGTAAAACTATAAAAGGATAGAAATATTTGTTTTACTTTTTTTTTTTTTTTTTTTTTTTTTTTTTTTTTTTTTAGAGAGAGAGCGTGTGGGGTGAGCAGAGGGGCAAAGGAAGAGGGAGAGAGAGAATCTTAAGCAGGCTCCACACCCAGCACAGAGCTGGATGCCAGGGGCCTCGATCTCAGGACCCTGAGAAAGAATCCCACGTAGGCTCCATGCCCAGCGCAGAGCCCGATGCAGGGCTCAATTTCACAATCCCGAGGTCATGACCTGAGCCAAAATCAAGAGTCTGAGGATTAACAAAGCGCCCCAGAACTTGTTTTACTTTTAAAAAATTAATCTTATTTATCTTACTACCTTATATTTTTGGGTCACTAATTCTGATACTGCTTGATACCTACCTAATTTTAATTCTTTTTTTTTTTTAAAGATTTTATTTATTTATTAGACAGAGATAGAGAGCCAGCGAGAGAGGGGACACAAGCAGGGGGAGTGGGAGACGAAGAAGCAGGCTCATAGCGGAGGAGCCTGATGTGGGGCTCGATCCCATAACGCCGGGATCATGCCCTGAGCCGAAGGCAGACGCTTAACCGCTGTGCCACCTAGGCGCCCCCCCTACCTAATTTTAATTCTGTAAACTAGTTCCTCCTTCCTAAAAGAAAACCAGTTTATTTTGGTAGCCCTTTTCCTCTTTATAGTTCATGCCTCAGTGGAGACTGACACAATCCCTGCATTAGGGGTAGGTTGTGACTGGTCTAAGCTGATCATGGTGGTCCCTTTCCTCTTGCTTGTGACAGGTTTAGCTGTAGGCATATAGTATTATTCCAGCTGATGAGACATGAGTGGCACTCTGCTGCAAAGAGAAGTATATATGAAAACTATTTGATTTTTTTTTTCATTTCTGGAAGTGACACATAGATTTACTAAAGTTGTCTAGTCAGAGGAAACATCTAGGATTCTAAAGATGAATAAAATCTGGGGCCTTTGGGATATTTTTTAACACAGATTTGATGTCTAGATTCTTCCTATGCCTGACCTTCTTGTCCTAGGAGGTTAATACATTTCCTGATGTTAAAAGTTTGAATTCTTTTTTTTTTTTTTAAGATTTTATTTATTTGAGAGAGAGTGTGTGTGTACAAGTCAGGGTGGGGTGGGGGGCCAAGGGAGAGCAAGAAGTGGACTCCCTGCTGAGCAGGGAGCTAGATCCCAGGACCCTGGAATCATGACCTGAGCTGAAGACAGACACTTAACAGACTGAGCCACCCAGGTGCCCCAAAAATTTGAATTCTTAATCATTTTTGTTACTTGCAGCAGAATGTGTCCTGACTAGTAGTCTCCTACTAAATAATAATAGTGATAATAATAATAATATAAATCATAATAATAGTTACTCTAGGCTATTCTTAGAATTATTTTTGCTGAAAAAAATCACTCTCATGGGTGGAGAAAAATATGAATCTACATTTCAAATACTTCTGTAAATGTATCTATATTATTTGAATAGATTTTTGATAAACATTTATGGAACATTGATTTATTGGTAATAAAGTGATTAAAAAATAGACACAACTTCAGTCTTATTGGCAACTAAGGTGTGTATGGAAAGGCAGACATAGGAAAAAAAACAATGAAAAGCAAATTTATCATAATTGTGGCAATTGTTATATAGGAACAGTTTAATGTATTTTGAAAACACACAATGAAAAGCAAGTGAAATGAAAATGGGATTGAGGTTGACTAGACATGATAATTGAGTAGATACCTTCCAGATAGTGAAATGGATAGGATGTGATTGGATAATTGCAGTTAAAGGAAATAGGATCGGTGAAGGCTTGAGATCAGAAGGAACATGGCATTTTCACGAAATTAAAAGTAAGTTTGCCAGGTTTTAGTTTGGTGACAGTAATGGGAGAGTCACATCCTGTACCTTTAGAAACAGCAGAATCTCACCAGAATAAACACACTTGTTCACGAACCCAGGTGGTTCCAATCATACCCCACAATGAGAAATGAATCCGTTTAATGTATCTTTAGCAAAACTATCTTATGGAAGCCTATAGGATCCAAAGACTGTACGGCAGAAATGGTTTGATTATACCTTACCAAATTCAGTGTATGCTTGTCTGGAAAACTGCTGAGGGGGAGAGAAACTGAAACAGATGAATCCGGGTAGATCTGGCAGCTGGTTGGACTGCTTACATAAATGCACTCTTGGTGCAAACACTTTTTCTTTTTCGTGTTGATAGACCATTGCTTAATTTGTTTAGAAATTGGATACAGTATGTGAGTAAGCCAGGTATTTCAATTGCATAATTATTAAAATTAAAGAATTTTTTTTATATATCCAATATAAAAAATACCAAATTTATCTTTTCACAAGCTAAAACAATTTCGTTTTAAAGCAATGTGAAAATGTTGCTAAATGTTTTTTTTAGGAGGAAATGAAGATTGTGAGAGACCATGAACTGATAAGAGACAATATTACTTTTACTTAATAAATTTTTAAATGAAAATTGGAATTCTAAAGTATTCAATAAAAGAAATCAAATTCATTCTTTAATTATGACTAGTAAATGAAACTGTTATGGAAAAATAAATGTATTTTATAAAATGACCATTGGAAATTTTAAAAAGTAGCATGGGCGTGCCTGAGCATGTGGCTCAGTTGGATACATGTGTGACTCTTGCTGTCCGCTCAGGTCATGATCTCAGGGTTCTGGGATCAAGCCCAGTCTGGCTCTGCACTGGGCAGTCAGTGGGCTTGAAGATTTTCTCCCTCTGCCCTTCCCCCTACTCTCTTGCACTTTTTTCCTCCTCTCTCTCAAATAAATAAATCTTTTTTTTTAAAGTAGTGCTTTTTAATTATGTTTTGAATACAGTTGCTTTGAAAAATTGCCATGATATCAGAGCAGTGATATTTTATATATTGTGATAGACTGAACAAACAGGAAAGTGCTGAGCAAAACTATACTAATTTTGCTGCTGAACCAATGCAACATCAATGGAAGTAATTCTTTCTTTAAAAAAGTAAATCCAGCCCAAAGTTTTGTTTTCCTTTAAAGCGAAGAGACATTTTTACATCTTGGTCTTACCTCATCTGATATAATGATAGTGCAGAAGATCTCAGTAAAATGCATCATTGCTTAGAGAGTTTAAAATTCATAGAAGAAAATGTAACAGATAGTTGTAATTCCTCTATGAAGTGCATTTGTGCAACCATCCACAGGAAGAACTAATGTTTTTTATATACTTATTAGGGCCATTGAAGTTGGGGTTTTAATTTTTAAATTTTAGGGGTTTCATCAGATATATAGAATCACCCCAAACCTCAGGCTATATAAATATATGTGTATATATGTGTATGTATAAATTTAACTTGATTCTTAAAAGATTCTGATATCCTTTAACTCATGTATATCTGTGCACTTAACAGTTCAAAGATCTCAGATTTTAACCAATAATGACAAGGCTAATACATTTTTGGAGTGGATTCAGCAAGGGGATAACCTTTAAAATAACCTAATATAAATGAAACAAGTCATTTCAAGTGAGAAGTACCGTAATGTTAACTCTAAAGTTGAGAACAAAAATTTACATGAATGAGCTTAACACTGCTTTTTAAAAATGATGTCTGAATATTTGAGTAATTTTAATTTTTATGCTTAAAGAAGCATCAGTATTTAAAAGATTAATATCAATGCATCATTAATAAAAGGGCATAACAAAGAAAATCAAATGCTAATAAAAATTTTTAAAGTATTTGCAGTGAAATCCAGCTTCCTTAAAATTATCTAGTTATCTAGGTGTAGATATCTATAAATATCCAATACAGGTTTATTTCATGAATACCCATTAAAATAGTTGTGATAGGATTGTTTTTCTTGAATTTTGTTTTATTTTTATGTTTTACCCTAGGCCCAAAAGAGTCCTTTTCTTTAAGAATATTGTTTTATTTGATTAACATATGTATGAAATAGCCCATAAGCTAAACCTTAATTGGGTTTTATACGTCCTACTCACTACACATAAGCCATAGAAATGAGAACAATAAGAATGTATTGCAGTTGTTCTTAAAGTGTGGGGCTCTCCAAGTGTATACAATATTTTACAAAACTAACTTCTTTAAATGAGGGAAGAAAAGTTGTAAACTAATAGCTTTTCTTTAAATTTATCTTAGCTTCTTTCTTTTATCAGCAAGTGGCCTTTGTTGTAGGTTTTTGGCATCTTTTCTGTCATGAATAATCTTACACCATTTTCTGTTCTATTTAATTATTCTCTCTGGCTCAAAGCATAATCAGCATTAAACCAGCTGTGCAACCTTGAATGAATACCATTTCAATAATACATTGATTTTTTAAAAAGTGCAAGGTGACTATTTATTTTACTTGAAACTCTCCCTCCTGATTCTTGCTAGTACACAGTTTTAGAGGCTGTATCCATTTGCCACTAAGTAGTACTCTCCCTAGTATACTCATTATACCAATGAATTCTCGCAGAGGCTGACACTATGAGTGGCCAGACAACCACTAATAGCCAGGAAGACACCTTTTGAGAAGAAGGCATTCTTAGTATCATGGCTAACCAGATCATGGAAAATCTTTTTAGTAGCACAAAAAACAGACCCGTTTCTTGAAAAAAGAGGGGAATTTTCTGAAAATCTTTTCTAGTAGGATATAATTAGTTCATATATTAAGATGACCTACCTGTAAAGAAACCAGAGTCTTGATAGAAAGGTGTTGATAATTCATTCAATCAATAGCAAAGTCAGATTGCTGGCAGAAAAAGCCTGAAATACTCCAAAAAGAAACACATAAATCATGAATATGTGGTGTCCAGGTCTGAATCTTGGCTAGTGATGAACCATAGGACTTACAGTAAATGAATTACGTGGGTTTTGGCATGAATTCTAAATATCAGATTTCACCTTGTGTGGCCCATGCAACTTTATGGAATTTTAAAGTTCTAAAAAAATGATTGTATGCCACCATTTTGTTCCAGAGAGGAGGTCATAAAATCATTGATTATTAGTGCTGGAAAGACCCTTGGTGATTCAGTCTAATTCTTTAGTTAACCAACATAAAAACAAACCAGTAGAACTCAAGTGAATTACCAAATATGCAAAGCCTATTTCTTTTTGTAATTTTTTTTCTTACTTTGGATAAAGTTATATATTGTCACATATAAGATTTATTATCATAGTATGGACCTTTATTAGTTGGATAAACAACACTACCTTCTATAATAACCCCAAATCTCTGTTCCTTACCATAAAATGGGTTCGTTTTTTTCTTATATAAAGTCCAAACTTTGATGTTTCTGGTCAGATGACAATATTCATCCTGATCATTCAGGATTCAAGATTTGTTTAACTTTCTGGTTTTACTGTAGAGCCTTGTCCTTTGCTGGATCATCTGCAACAAGCAGTACATGGAGGAAGACAAGAGTGTGGAGGATTATGCAGGAGAATTTTATGGACCGGGCCCAGAAATTGAATATATCCTTTGGTCATATCCTGGGAGACAGTCCAACATCCTATCTCAGTATTCCATTCACCTTAAAACTTTTCTGGTGATTAGGTGCACTCTCTAGCAGGTCCAGCAATCATTAAATCAGAAAAGACAAGTTATCTGTCCCTAATCTATCAAATACATCATGATGGAGAAGGTCCAGAAAAAAAAAAGAAAGAGAGGGAGAGAGGGAGGAAGGAAGGAGAGGGAGGGAGGGTGGAAAGGAGAGAGAGAGTGCAAAAGAGAAGGAAAGATGGAAAGGAAGGAAAGAAGGAAGGAAGGAAGGAAGGAAGGAAGGAAGGAAGGAAGGAAGGAAGGAAGGAAGGAAGGAAAAAAAGAGAGAGAGGAAAAAGAAAGAAAAGAAAGAAAAAAAGAAAAAGGAAGAAAGAAAGTGGAAATTAAAAGACATGGTATTACAGATACTCTTAATGTTTGATAACCCTGCTGGGCATGCCTTATGGAGGCTCACATTTGCATTAGAGGTTGGTGAGGAAAATCCTTTGATTAGACTCTGATTTTGAATTCTGAAAGAAATATCCCTACTCTATCAATCATTCTCTCAGGGCTTTGGCTCTACCATTTGTAGGGTTCCTTCTTATAATCCTCAGTGCTCATATCTTATGTGAACAAGAGGGTATGTTCTGACTCAGGTCTACATATGCTTGCAGTTTACTTGTTGTTCAGGTGGTTTTGTTGTTTTTAGGTTTGAAAAGCTGCAGGCATTTTGGATGAGAGTCTTAGATATTTTTTTAAAATTTTTATTATTGAAGCATAATTGACATACGATTTATATTAGTTGCAGGAGACTCTTAGTTTCTTTTGGCTATATAATTCCCACCAAAACTTGTTAAGCTTTTGATCTGAGTCCAGTTGGTTCTATGGGATAATAAGCAAAACCCAAAGTTCTTTCCCAAAGTTCTTAAATGTTTCAAATTTTCTTAACTCTGTCACTCTCTGTTATTCCCTTTCAACTATTTAACTTTCTTACCTATTTAATTTTCCCTGAATCATTTTTGTTCACTTCCCCCCCCCCCCTCATGCTTAGCACTTTTCTAGAGGAGAATCTAGAATAGTTGTCTTTCCAATCCTGAATCTCCCATTCTTTTGAAACTTTGTAAGATAATCCTTTTAGAAACACTTTGCTAAAGGCAAGTCATTTTCTCTAGAGCAGTAGTCTTATTATGTGTTTGACTTGCCTTCCAAGTTATGGCAGATGGGGGTTTTGTCACACTGTAACAAATCTCTAGGGTTTCAGTCTGTGTTACCTGTTTTCTTATACAAATGCCACACAGTTTAGCTTTTTAAAGGCAGCACATTAATTACAATTATTTTTTTTTTTTGGTATTAGTTAGGGTAAATAATTATTTAGGGTGAGTATTATAACAAACATACCTCTGAATTTCAGTGTCTTAGCACAATATATTTTTCTCACTCAACCAAAGTATGGTGTGAATATTTCCAGTCTTAGCATAGCCTTGGACTTGGTCATCTAGACACTTAGACTCCTTTCATATTTTTCTTTGTTATCTTCCTGCTTCTGATCAGTTGTCTGCCTCTGTCTGGCAGCTAGGGAAAGAGAGAGTATGGAAATTACTTGGATATGGAAATTTTTTGGGCTAGTCCTGAAAGCGGTGTACTTCAGCTTCAAAGAAAATCCTTTGGTCAGAACTTGGTCATAGAGCCACATTTAAATGTTAGGAAATGTAGTCTGGCTTCTCTTGCAGGCAGTAGAAATACATTTCATGAACACAGAATATCTGCTGTAGAGTCTTACTGTTTATATATTTTTCACTACATATTACAAAAACTGTAACAATTATTGTGTGACATCATTGCCATTGACAAATTTCATGATCACCTTAGTTCATTTTATTTCTCTGCTATAATATTCTTATATTTTCAAAATAAGATATGCAATATAGGGTTGCCTGGGTGGCTCAGTTAAGCGTCCAACTCTTGATTTCAGCTCAGGTCATAATATCAAGGACATGAGATCAAGCCACGCATCCAGCTCTGTACTGAGCATGGAGCCTGCTTAAGATTCTCTCTTTCTCGAGCTCTGCCCCTCCCCCCTGCTGTTCTTGCACACATAGGAACACTTTCTTTCTCTAAGAAACAAGTAATAATAAGATATGCAATATATTAAGCATGGATGTCACATCAAAAAAATTATTCTGGGGCAACCATATTAATTGATTAAGGATAGGGACAAGCATTGCACTCATAACCAAGCAAAATGATTTTTGGAAAATAACTATTAACTCCTAGAGTGTGTGTGTGTGTGTGTGTGTGTGTGTGTGTATGTGTGTATATAACCAGATTTTGCTTTGTTTCCATTCTCCTGAAATGTACCCTATAATTACATTTAATAGTCCCTAAGTAAATACCATGTAAACTGGAATCTTCTTTAAAGGAGAGAAGCAATCACATATTCACACTGTAATGATGGGGTATTTGCATGGCAATTACCAAGCCATTATATTGTCTTTCCTTTAATTTAGTCAACTTCATCTCTTAAATCTTCTTCAGGCAAAGTGGTTGAGCTAAATAACTTTTAACTACCAAAGTGTATATTTCTTAAAGCAGTTGTCATTGGCATTTTTATAGTTACTCTGATACTTCTCTTATTTTAATAATTTGGGAATAGAACATTTTAGACATCAGTTAAAGATTTATGCAAATAACCTATCTGACTGGTTGTTTCAAAAATATTCCAGCCACAATAATTATCCACAGTCACTATGGAGAATTGAATATTAAATTATAGGTAGAATACAATAAAATTATTCCAAAATACAAACGTACATGAAAGTAAAACCAAAGTTTAAATTATAAAATAATTCTTTCAGTTATGTGTCTAAGTGTCATGTTGCTTTTTAAACTAAACTTTTAATTGAAATACACCATGTATACAAAAATGCACAATTTATAAATTTATTGATTGAGGAATTTTCATAAATTGAATTTACCCATGTAATAATTACAGATACTGTGGATAGAACATTACCAACATCACAGAAACTCCTTTCATGCCCTATTCCAATTATCTTCCTAAAGTTAATTCCTATCCTGATTTCTAGTGCTATATATTAGTTTTACTTCTTTTAAAATTGTATTAAGTTGCAATTATGTGAACTGTAATATAGTGGATCCTGAGTTGTACTATTTTTAGCTTCCCTCAATCCCTTCAAATATTGTTTCTGCGATCATCCTCCAAGAAACTTATGTCCTGCAAATCTCTACCTCAGAGACTGTTCCAGAGAACACATCTAAGACAGTTAGTAATGGAAATGTTTCTGGGGAAAAGTCTCTACAATGGGTTTTTGAAGTTGGAATCCCTGCTAGCAGGCTGACAATGAGAACTATTACTGAAAGTAGGTGGAAAATTGATAACTATTGGAATACACTAATGGTGTAATTGTCAAAACTCTTATTAGTGTTGAATGAGATAGTAGAGAATGCATTATCTATACAATGTCTGATGTATTAGAGAAGTATGGGGGAAGGACTAATTTAAAGTATTATAGAATTGGACTGCTACTGCTGGGTGCCCTTAAAGCACTGAAGAAAGACAATGAAAGTCTGAGCTTGATTAATCACCAATTAAGACTAAATTTGAAAGCCAGAAGTCCTCTTTGGCAGCTTGGAGGCTCTCATTTCTTACAGTCGGATCCAGCGAGAGGTTGAACATGAAGCTTAATTATAAAGGGAGCAGAACTCCAGATAGGATGAGTTCTCAACTCAAGTAGATCTAAGAGGGCTTCTTGTTGGAAAGAATAGGGACCATGAAATTTGGCATGAAAGCATCCGGGTCAGGTTATTTGAGAACTTTGAAATCCTGAATCCTCATTATTCTTTGGGTCTTACCACATTTAATGTCATTATCAGGTGATCGAGTTGTGGGGCACAAAGGGAAGAAGGAGTGGGGCTTCAAAGCTATGAGCAAACATGAAAAAATGGAGTCAGGATCCTCATTACAGATATCGAACTTACTCATTATTGATTGTTATTTTTAATGTCCATGTTAAATATGAATATTTGGGTCATCCATGGATCATTACTTGATTTTATAGCCCAAAACTCACTTGTAATCTTTGTATAATTTGATCAATGTGAGTTTTGCTCAGTTAAAGGGTTTCTGACTGACCCTGTGGTATTTTCAAGGATTGCTTTCTGAATTCCTATTTTGTCACTTCAGAATGGTGAAACTGCTGAAAATCTCATGGTTTTGGTTTCATTTATATTTATATTTTGGTTTCTTATCGCTCTAGTTGATCTTTATTTAGAATTTGAAAAAACACCAAAATAAAGGATTCATGTTTCTAAGCCTCTCTTGGGAGGTTGGCCCCATAGATGCTAGTTGCTTTTGTAACCCAGGACTCCACCTTTTGCCTTGCAAATTCTATAAGGCTGCAAAAAACCTCTGTTGATCCATCTTTCCCTTAATAGTAGCCTTTTGCTTAGATTTGCCAAAAGTGATTACAGCCCTTGTGGCAAAATTGCCTTACTTATGGTTGATTTCACGTTTTTCTGAGATCTTGGCACTCTAAGTCTTTGATATCTCACCAGATCTCCAAGCCTTCATTGAATCTTTATATGTATCTATGTATCTGTGTATATACAAATATCAATCTGATTGTTTCAGTGGGAGTGTTGGACTTCTACAAGTTGCCCATTGTAGTTAGAAAGTCTTTTGTCAGTATTTTTAAATTAAAATTTCCTATGTTCTTTTTAAGCCTATGTATAGAGAGAAATATACAAACATCAAGTGTCTAAGAAATAAATGGGTGAAGTCAAGTGCAGTTTATCTAAAATGCCATGGTAAGTCTGGGCTGTTGTAAATTTTGTAAGTCATTACCATCATTTCTCTGTTTTGATACTTGATACTGTAGTACTGCCTATTTTGTAAATAAATTTATTTTTCATAACTAAGTGATTTTTTTAAGAAAAATACCATGATAGTTCAGTTGGTTGAGTTCAGCTCCACACTTTTTCAACCCAAGTCTTTGCATTTTAGCACTATCTCTAGTTAGGTAGATTTCATAAAGTACTGTATTTTGGCATCCTGAAAGTTAGTGAATGCATTAATCTAATTTTAAAAATAAGTTTTTATCAGTGCTGCAACTCTTTTTATTTACCATTTAGTAAAACATTTTGCAAGTAGAACTTCTCATATTTAAACTCAAAATAGATTTTACATTTATAACTCTAATGTATTGTATTTTTTAATCTGTAGAGTCATATCATCCACTTTTTTAAAACCTTTAAATTCATATAATTTTTTGTGTATCCTTTTAGAAAAAAATTAATCTTGGTCTGTATCAGTTATTGATTATCTGCAGCAGAAAAGTAAAATTTTTATTGTCATCTTCTTTCATATTGGAAGTCGTACCACAATATAGCACTAACTAGGGATGTAGGGACATTTTGTATGTTTTGTGGATCTTTGTATTGAGGTAAAAATGTGCCTCAAATTATCTGATATGTTTCAGAATTCATAGTTTTTTTGGACATATTTTAGATACTAAGGGTACAGATATTTTTATTATCTTAAGATCTTAAATTTTTACCATTTGTAATATTTTGTAAAATTATAATAAAACTTAAAATAAGAACATAGAAAACTTCAGTAAAAAGCAGTGAATGAGATTCTAAGGTTTTTGTAGAGGTACTTTGCTTTTATTTTTGTTTTTGTATTTTCTCTTAAATTATTTTGTTTATTAATTATCATTATTTTACCTTTTTTTTTTTTTTTTTGCTGTTGAATTTGAGGCATAGTTGTTTTGTTCCTGTTCTTACACCTAGAAAATTAAGCTTTGTCTTTAGGCCTTGAAAATAAAGTGGGAATAAAATAAATTTAAAAGCTGCAGGGTACCATTAGAAATAAACAGAGGAATGTGAAATGTTGATTAAAGATCAAAGGATAGTAGCAGAATTAATTATCTGGAAGCTGTGAAATCACTTATAAACTGCATAAAGCCAAGGCAAGGGAATTGAAAACTTATTACTAATTAATTCTCATAATACATTAATAAAACGGACAAGGCACATCACAATATTTCAGTGAAAATTTGGCTGTGGTGTCCACAATCATTTTTGAAGGATATATGATTCAATTGATTAAACTCTTAAAAAACTAGCTTCAGAACATGCACATCCAACTGGAATACAGGTCACAATTCAAGTGTAAATGCTACAGAGTTACTGGGTTCCTGTGTACAAATTATGAGGGAGTTTAAAGAATAGGAATATAATAGCATAGTTATAATGAAGTGTGCCCATACCAGAACTCTGTAGGGGAAGTAAAGTAATTCAGACTCAACCACTGAGCAAATACGCAGAACAAAATATATAGAACCATTGAACAAATATATAGAGCAAAGTGAGAGGTATAGACAGAGACCAGGATATTTCAAAATGGAAAAATGGATTTATGCAAGAATTTTAGCCTGTGATTTTCAAGTGGAATAATAGCTTTCAGAGTACAAACCTTCCAAACCTGGATTCCAGATTTAATACCAACAAGACTTTCCCCAGGTCTAGCCACTCTCTCAACTTCATGTTTATCCTTAAACTAGTCCAAGCGTTGAATGAAAAAAAAAAAGTTATGCATTTCACCTTCATTGTTTTAACATCAGTTGACATTGCCAAGGAGAAGTGCACAACCTTGAAGACTGGAGCTACAAAGCTATACTTTCCAGATAGAGCTGGGATCTAAGCAAAGTCATAAAGCTTTTTGTGGTGCCATAGGCTCTGCAAAACCCATAGATACCATCTTTAGGTATATAGAAATACTGTGTCACACTTGTAAAGGCAATATTCATACCTAATATTTTAGAGCTTAAATGATGTCAGAAAGAAAAAAAAAAACCCTTCCATCCTCTTACTCCTTAATCTACTGATCTACTCCACTTTTCCATTCTGTCATAGAGACTGTAATTTCTTTCATTTTTCAAAGCTCATGTCTGTTATCTTTACTTCTGCCTCCCACACATCTTTATCAGGAATCTTATACCCCTACTACCTTAATTATTCATTCATTCATTGTCTGTCTTTCTGTTTCTCATTTCTCCTTTTCCTCTGTTGCTCTCCTTCTTTCTTTCTGTCTTTGATCTTTGTCCACGCTATGTCTTTTTCCCAATTCTTGTGTTGTAGCATTCTTTAATGATGAAAACAAATTGTCCAGGGAGAAGACTATCATTCTCTATTTCCTTTGAAAATTCTTATTTCCTTTACCACATATCATCTTGAAATAATATCTGCACTTGTTTTCTCAGCTTTCTCAAATTTCTCAACAGCACACATTTCTTAAGGCATTAGTGTCTGGCCATTACTCACACTATTTTATTCAGTCTTTTAAAAAATTATGTTCAATATCAACTTATGGTGATTGGCTTATATGAAATTATACTAGTTGGTTTATAGAAAATGTTTACCATATTTTACGTCTTTGAGGTATTTGATGGTGTTATCTGTACTCTGAGTTTAATAATATGTTCTTCATTGGCTTCTGCAATTCATTCCTTCTGATAGCACTTGATTCTCCTCCTAAATTTCTGACCTAATCTACCCCCAGATTAAATAATGGACTTCAGAGTTATTTTTGGTTTGGTTACTCTGTATTTTTTTAAACACTTACATGACAAATGTTTAATGGCGTATTAACTCTGATAATTTTATTATTTCTAAGCTGGGCATTCTCAAATTGGTATCTCTTTCTCCAAACTATAGTGAATTTCATAATGCCCTTACTGAAAGTTCATACCAATATTCCCATATAGAATTTTCATTCATAATCATTTTAACTCAGATTATTTTGTTGAATTCATGACTTACCTTCACAAGATATTATATATATAAATTATCTTGTCAACAAATTCTATTACTATTTACCCACCTTCTTTTTTTTCTTTTTTATCATAACCCAGTTTTATTGACAGTTTATTAGTCGTTTTATTAAATTAATGAACTTACTCTTGAATGTAGATTTTTCTTTTCTATACTGACAGTGTTTAAATCACCACAAATTAATCTATACTTGCACTAATTCAGGACTATTTCAGAAAATGATCAGGTCTGTCTACCAGTAATCTCTTTGCAGACTGGCTTACCCTGTACTGTGTTGGAAGATTTCTTTTTAAAAAAACAAACCACCCCCTTCAAAACTAGAGGTGTGTCTATTAACCAGGCTTAACCTTACACATTTATCTGTGCCTTAAAAGATAACATCAAATTATTTCGCTTAGTCCAAGAAGTCCTAGATAATCTCTCTCCTGTCTTATTCCCATACTTCACATATATTGCTCTGTTTTGTACTTTGTGATCCTCAAAAATGTTTCTGGAACATAAAAAGCTTCTTAATGACTCTAGTGTTTCTGGTTTCTCTTGAATGCTCTTCTTGATTTTACGTTCAACTTGGAAAAATTTTGCATGTACCAAGCTCTTATTCAGATGTTCTTCTTTTTGTTATTTCCCCAAGACATATTCTCTTCTTTACTATAACTGTATTTTGCTCTTCTTGTCTTCTCAGAAAACCAATTGAAAACCAAGGTATATTTCCTGAATGATTTAGATAGGGCATATCTAAAGAATTGATGGGATAGATATTTTAGGAATCTTATATGAGGATTTATATGAGGGCCAAAAGCCTTGTAAAATTGTAAATTTATTTAAAAGAAACAGTTCTGCAAATTTAGAGTACTACTACTCCAAATCTTTTTCTAATCCTGCATTGATGTTAAGCCATTACTATGATTAAGGATAGTGCTGCAGAAAACAAAGATGACCTGTCTTTTTGGGGTGTTCTTTAATTACTTCTGCCCTACAGTTGGATGTTTTGGAAGTATCTTCCTTATTCTCCCAATTTCCTTTTATCATATTATCCTTAAACAAATTATTGGTCTTGATAGAACTTATTTATCTAAATATTAATAATAAGGACAGTACATCATAAAATAACTCTACTGATAGATAGTAGATAAATATAATGGACCAAAGGTAGATAAATGGTAAAAATAATATGCTGGAATTTTTCTGTAATACAAGAATCAGATGAATACTACCCCCTATCATAAAATAGAGAATATGACTCCTAAGAAAATAAAGGCAATGAAAAATAATTGAGAACCAAGAAGGAATATGATAATAGAAAATAATAAATATTTTTTTTCACTTTAGTAGATTCCTAAAGTTTAAATAAAGACATAAAATAAATGAAAGAAATTAGAAGCAATAAAGACTAGGAAGGATACACCTTAAAACTGAGTTAGGGAAATGGGTGTCAAGTTTGAAAAATCATATAATTTGCAGTAGATAAAACCTAGACAGATAAGTAAATAAATACGTGTACCCCAAGAGATGTTGATATATAAAGAAGTTAGGTAAAAAGTTTACGATTTAAGCATAATTGATCTACCTAAAATTAGTAACACTATAAAAGAGTGATGTCATTAGATAAAAATCTGAATCTCCATATCAAGTGGTGTATTTGTCCAAAAAGGGTACTGATATCCTTGTATAGTATTGAACTAATAGAGTAAAAAACTGGGGGACTCTCTGCTTTCAGTTCTCACCAGCATAAAGAAAAAGTCCTGTGAGTATTCAGGCAGACTTGTTCCAAAAAAAATAGGAAAAGCTCTGGTTTGTCTTAATGTTCCACGTTCAATGCAAGATGACCAAGGAGCTTACACATCTTAAGGGAAAAAGAGCATGAACCAAATATTCCTTTTGGGGGCGGTGGGGGGGGGGGCAGCAGCCAAGTTTTCATTTAAATGTAAAGAAGACAGAAGGTTGCAAACACATAAAGCCTTCAAAGATGGTACCATCCAAGCATTCCTGAAAAACAAAATGAAAATGTTTAAATTTAGCCAAGTGATGTAATATAAATTAAATTTTAAATTATTGATAAAATTATGGCATAAAATGATAAAATTATGGTATAGAAGGACTTTCAGTAAGCATTGCATGATAATATTATGGTATAAAAATGATAAAATTGTGGTATAAAAGGACTTTCAGTAAGCATTGCAAACATTTAAATATATAACAGAATGAAATATATGTTCTATCAATGGAAACTAGTGAAATAAAATATGGCAAAATAAAATACTGTGCAGCCTTAAAAACAATGAAATAACCTTTTTCCATACTAGTATGGAAAAGTATCAAGGATGAATTGTTAAATACAATTTCCTCTTTCTATAACCTATGAGTGTGGGTGTCTGAAATTCTACCATATGTAAACTATCTTTATGGGCATATGTATTCAATAAAGTGACATAATCTACTTATTGAAACATATAGCCCTGAAAGTGGATAATGAACTAAGCAGAATAGACTTTTATGATTTGTGGTGTAACTGTCCTAAGAAAGATGTTTTCGATCAGCAGAAATGGTCCTACGTGGTGATTCAGAATGCAGGCTGCTTGAGACTTCTTTGCCTTTCTCAGTGTGTGGTCTCCATGGTCAACATTCTACCCTACCTTGACAGGAAGAATAGCACAGAGGAAATAAATGGTTTTATGGTCTATAGCTTGAAGTGATACACAACACTTTCATTACCATTTCTGGATAGTACTCAAGTCTTGTGGCTACACATACCTGCAAATGAAACTGGGGAATGTATGCCAAAGGAGAAGTGGAGAAAACAACAGAAACTGCTCGTTTCTTCCATGGCATTCATGATAAATAAATGAGGAAATGTTGTGAATTTAAAACACTGAGCTATTGAAATATCAAATCAGATTAGTTTTCCTTTTTATGACTAGAGTGGAAGAGAATATTAAGGACGGAGGATACATGAAGGGTACTATTCTGGAAGATGTGATGGGACATGTGGGAAGGAAAAATTGAATGAAGAGTTCAGTTACACATTTATCTGTTTTGGGTTTTGTTAATGCTGCTGCCAGCTCCAGGAGGCACAACCACACCACTGGTTCACCTAACTTTGTTCTTCCCCAATATGTTCAACATTGAGCCCTTGAGCCATGTCTCCTTTGAGCTGTTTGAAGTTGAAGTCCCAAAGATAGCAGAAAACTTGTGCTCGGAGTACCAGGAACAAAGGTTATAAGGATTCCAGATTACAGTATTATTCTGGGTTTTATGTGCCAGGGTGGTGACTTCCCATGCCCTAATGGCACTGGCAAGTCCATCTATGGGGAAAAATTTGATGATGAGAATTTCATCCGCAAGTATAGGGGTCCTGCCTGACATCTTGTCCATGGAAAATGATGGACCCAACATAAACGGTTCCCAGTTTTTCATCTGTATTGCCAAGACTGAGTAGTTGGATGGCAAATACAGTTTTTAGCAAGGTGAAAGAGTACATAAAATGCTGTAGAAGACATGGAGCACTTTGGGTCTGTTATTGAACCCAAGTTTGGCTACTGGTCACTTGAAAGATCATTACTCATGGGACAAGTTGTGATGGAAAGGAATTTGAGCTTTATTCAGGAGGTTGGCCACCTGGGGAGAAGGCAGACTCTTGTCCAAAAGCCATTTCCATCTCTGAGGTTTCCACCTGGCTCAGGGGTTTTTAAAGGGGTTTAAGGTAGTTAATCAGCAAAGGGACTGCAGTAGCCTGGAACATTTCTTAATCACATGAAGACTCGATTCCAGCTACAACCATTATCTCAGTGCTCATGGGTTGTGCAAGTGGGTCCAATTCCTGTTTTGTGATGTGATCTGCAAAGGGGGATGACGTCTACAGATACACAAAGGAAAGTGAGTAAAGTCATTTGTGTGACCTAAAAGAAAGAAAACCCGCTATTTTTTTTTTTTTTTTTGCTAGGCTAATCAGATAGCTGAGGCAGCTTCATATAGACTTGTTGTCCTCTGTGGCCTGGGGAAGTTCCAGTTCTTCACTCCTCAAGGTCAGCAGTCTGCAAATCTCAAAGAAAGTAAACTAGTTCTGTTACAGATCAAGGGCCTTAGGTCAGCAGGTTAACCCTTAAGATTGGCTAGAGTGCTTTACAAGTTCAGGAATAGCAAGACCAGCAAGATCACCATTGACCACTGTGAACATCTCTAAAACATTTGACTTGTATTTTATCTCAGCTATCAGACTCCTCCTTTTGTGGCTCCAGAGAGCACCCGTCCACCTCTATCTGCTCTCAGTATTCTATCTTTGTGCTGTCACTGCAGTTCTTTGGGTCCTATATTTTCCTTATTCCTCTCCAAGTCCAAATAGATTGCCAGAGTTAAGCTTACAATTATAAAATATGAACTAAACAACAGTTTAAAAATTTTTTAACTATTCTGCAGTTTTATCCAATCTGATCAAAGTACAAAACCATCTTTCAAATACCTCAAACTATTTTGTAAACATAAATTTTTGAATGAGTTCAATTATTTTGCTGTATGAAGAGAATTACTTGACCCTTTTTGTATTATAAACAAAAAATCTGAAATAGAGACATTGAAATTTATCTGTATCTGTGTGGATATTCAAATGATGAGTCCCTTGTTATTTATACTTGATTTTCCTCTTGTGGATGATTTTTCAAATGCTGTGTTTAAATATCAAGTTTGATCCCTCACTAAACTGAGAACTTGCTTTGTAGGGAAATGATTCTTTCTCTTTAGCAGATTGTCATGGCAGTCAGTATACCTGCTGCTTAAAATCCCCATTTACTTACTCCTTTTTTTTTTTTGGTCATTTCACATATGCATGAAAGTAAAATTATTGAATAACATAATTTTGAGCCCTCTTTAAATATAAGAAACCTTTTCTGAAAGATAGGGTTTAAGGTACAACACCATTTTGAGCCTTAAAAAACATTAATGTATTTTACATTTTATCATGCTTTATTACTATCTAGCACCTTATTTACAATAAAAAAATAATGAGTTGTAGAGATATCTATTAAGGGATTTCATGAGAAATGACTTCATTCTTACTATGAGACTAAATGTAGACAGCAGCACAGTATTGTTCAGGATAAATGACTGTTTGATAGGATGATTATACCAGGAGGGATAGCCTTCGCTGTGGTGCACAAAGATTCTCAGACTCAGAAATCTAGTCAAATACAAGTAGGGATATCCCTGAGAGACCTTTTTTGGCCATGGATGAGAGCTCTTTCCTTTAGGACATTCAGAGGTCAGTGCTTACAATTTTGCTAGCAACCAATATCTATTTAGAGTGTCCCTTTTTAGAGAAGTGATGGGGATATAGATTTTCCTCAAATTTAATTCCAAAAAATAGAAAGTACCATGAAGAACAAGCAAAAAAGAATGTGGCAAATGTATGTAACAGTATAAAACTGTTATACTTCTATATACCTGTATTCTTCTATATACCTGTATATATACTTCTATATATCTGTATATATACTTCCATATACCTGTATATATACTTCTATATACCTGTAAATGAAGGCTTCACAAACAAAAAGGAATTTGGTAGTCAAGTAGAAATGAAGCCATGAACCTTAAAAACAAAATATCCTTCGTGCTGAGAATCATCTCCACCCTTTCATTTCTAGAAGTGATCACACACGTGACATAACTCTGAAGGATTATTTTGCAAGCCTTTTGTTGTTGTTGCTGTCGTTCTCTTAATCTCAGACTTTGGAGTATTAATGAATTGAACTGGGGATAAACAAGAGACTGCATATAGTGACAAACCTAGGTGCAATTAACTGGTATACAATAATAATGATTTTGAAAACTTTACCATTCCTGAAATTCACATGTATATATAATCCCAGAACATTTTTAGAGTCCGACTTGGCTTGCTTGCACAGCTTGGAGTACTCTGGGATAAACAGGATTTTTTTTTTTCCTGAAACTCATTTAAAGATACATTATGTGCATTTTGGGAGCTGAAGATCAAGGAGGGGACTAGGTAAGCAGTGCAGTGAATTTAAAGCTGTTTGTCCTAATTTTCTGCAGTACAGCCTGTGAACCCACTATTGCAACAACTGAACTAACACATCAGTAGTGCCTTACAATCTCTTTGGGAAATGTGAAAAGGCTCTTTCAGTTGAGGTCTCCATTTTCCTTAGTGCCACCTAGGTGACATACGCATTATTTATATATAAACTACTGACTGATAATTGGAAAAATTTAAATGAACAAAATGTGTGTGTGTGTGCACGCACACACGTGTGCATGTGTGGGCATATGTTCATGTGTGTGGCAGGGTTACCAAAATAATTGATGAAAGACCTTTTGAATTTAATATAGTTATCTGCTATATTTGATGGAATATGATTTCTTAACCATTCCTCAAATCCATATTTCTTTCAGTGCTGGAATTATTACAAATGAGACATTTGATATCATCTTCCTCCTGTTTCCACACTAAGAATTGAGTAAACATTTGTCAGGTAACAGCAGAATCTTGTAGTTTTTTCAATACAGTTATCCTTACACTTGTCTATGATAACTTATAAGTATTTTACCCAGTTTCCCAGACATAGTTTTGGAAACCTTCAGTTGCACATTCTCTCTGTTTCTCTGTCTTTCTCATTCTTTTTTTTTTTTTTTAAGATTTTTTTATTTATTCATTCGACAGAGATAGAGACAGCCAGCGAGAGAGGGAACACAAGCATGGGGAGTGGGAGAGGAAGAAGCAGGCTCGTAGCAGAGGAGCGTGATGTGGGGCTCGATCCCATAACGTCGGGATCACGCCCTGAGCCAAAGGCAGACGCTTAACCGCTCTGCCACCCGGGCGCCCCTGTCTTTCTCATTCTTATGTTCACTTTTTACTGGCTTTACTCCATATTCTCCAAATCCAAGTGAATCTATTAAAATCATTGGGTCAGGCATATTTTCAAACTATTCTCTCTGTACATTTCATATAGAACGAGGAACATGCATGTATCTATACAAAACAGGGTTAAATCAGAATGTTTCTTTTGCTAGTAAGACATTTATTCAATGAGGAATGATCCAAATTGGTCTGAAGGACCCAGAAATCTCAGAGAATGAACAATTCTTCAGAGAATTCCGCTTTGCTTTGTACCTCAGCACATGTTTGAGGTCAGGGGCACTTGGATCTCCAGCTCAGGAAAGAAATTTAGCTCAGATTTTGAATTCTCAGGTGATGGTGATCCTTTCAAATAACATGCATGGTGAAGTAAAAACATTTCCACCTATTTAATTAAGATGTATATCCTTTACTACAAAAAGGGAAATTTATGGGGCGCCTGGGTAGCGCAGGTGTTGGGCGTCTGCCTTCGGCTCAGGGCGTGATCCTGGCATTATGGGATCAAGTCCCACATCGGGCTCCTCCGCTGGGAGCCTGCTTCTTCCTCTCCCACTCCCCTGCTGTGTTGCCTCTCTCGCTGGCTGTCTCTCTGTCACATAAATAAATAGAATCTTAAAAAAAAAAAAAAGCGAAATTTATATGTGATAAAGACATGCACTTTCTACTGAGAATTTTAACTGTCATTAAATTTCATAAATCCTTTCTAAATTTTTTTTCAAATTTGGATCTTCTAAATGTATACCATTTTCCCAAATCTTCTATATTTGTAATTTTTAGAAAGTGTTATTACAGGTTTTCTATTTTGTTCTTCACAGATTGGAAAGGGAAATATCATTCTGTTCATTTTACAGATTAAAAAACCAAAAGAGAAAGAGATTTAGCTTAAATAGTTGATCACTGGCCATACCTAAAAAGCACTTATCCTGATTTCTAGTCACTGCTGTTAACTATGTAGTTATTTTCATTTCATATTCTGGTATTATATTTACTCAGGCTCAGTCATGTGTTTAAAAAAAACTTGTAAAAAAATAATTTAAAAGGTATCAAGTCACTTAAAAATATTTAAGTTTTTCCTATTTTCGGGAACCATGAAGGAATACAAGAATAAAACAATATAGATTCATTCTGGTTAGGATATACGTCAGTTAAACCCAAGACAGAGAGGCCCTTTAGGAAAGTTCTGCCATATTCCTAGTCCACCTCCCCCTAGCAGAGCATTTCATCATTTGCAGTATGAAATATGCCTTGTTTGAGTCCCTACCAAGAGTAAGCAGCAGAAGAGGGAGCTGTGGATGCTGGCTTAGTCTCAAACTATTTTTGATTCATTTTATCTATTAGTTTGTTTGCTTTGTGGAGTCTTTGTACTACCTTTTTTTTTATCATTTAAAATCTTCAAGGTTTAAAAATAAGTGAACCCATTTTGTGCATTTCAGCATTACTCAACTTCTGATGCTTTTAGTCATGTCATGTTGTCCATGAAATATTTGATGGATGTGCTCTTTTCTTAAGCATCATATTTGCTTCTACAAACATATCTCAAAGTATGAGGAATTTGTAATTTTCATCATAACTGACAGGACTGGCAGACACAGTTCTCTCAATTGACTTGGTGAATATTTTTGATATACATAAATTACGAAAGCAGCATTTATTTGTTTATAATCTTAAATTCTCAGAGCAGCAAAACTGATTATAACAGACTTGTTCGAAATTAAATGAAAGTGGTATTCAAATTATTTTAGAATAAAACAGTATTTTATTGTAGGAAGCTAAGGGTATTTGAAAAGCAAAAATGATGCAGTTAGAAGAATGCAAAACTGATAAACACTGTGAGTTAAACTTTGTGCTAATAGTGTACATACTGCTTTAAATACACATTATTAAGCTGCCTTAACATAAAAGACTGTTCTGCTTGGTAGGTTCGTGGTAGTATACTGCTTTATGTTTCAAGTTTCAGCTTGGTGAAAATTGAATCAGCTGAGTTGCAAAATCAAATTTATCATAAATGTGGTAACTGACCATTAACTGCTATGTAATGCTGTAAACATGACCCTATCACGAAACTACAAGACGGCCTCTTCTAGAACATGACAAACAGTTAGGAGGAACAGGAAAAGTCAGTGTATTTATCACTAGGAACAGGAGAGATAAAAGAAACATGATCTTGTGTTGTTTCATTGTTTTCTTCACAATTTTAAGACACGCATTGTGCTCTTAATGGCAAATACCTAGAGGAATGGTGCCTTCATTTTAAATTACAGCTAGGTATGTTTAAGACATTGTATCGGCATTTTCAAGGAGTTACTTTTCTATAGTAGATATTTTTTTAAGTGCAGCAAAAGGCCAAGCTCAAATTCATTCCTAATGAGCCATGTGTTAATGTCAAAGTCTCTGCTGTCCACTCAAATGCCAAAGAACACATCTGACTTTATAATGAGCCAAACAGTTGTCTCTTCATAATCTCCGTTAGCCTTCTGTTAGATAGCTGCATCCAAAATTTATAACACAGTGATGAAGGGTGTTGTTGTAATGACTGAAATCCAATCAAAGATGTAAAACTTCTTATATTGTGTCAATATTATTCCCAAGTCTTTGCCATTCTATCTCCACATCAAATAAACTGACCCAACAAATTCCAAATGGAATCTTGCCTGCTTTTAATCTACTCTATACACTAATGGGGGAGAGATCAAAACGAGATGACAGGCATCAAGGCAATCAGCCAGTGGTGGGGTGGTTGGAATATAGGCAAAAGTTTGAAATGGCACTTCCAAACCTTTTTTTCCTCTGGAGAACACCCATTCCAACTAACCACCTAATTTTTTATACTTTTAGGTCCTAAATTTGTTTGGTTCCTGATTTGACCCTTGCTGACATTCAAAAATGTTTATCTTTTTTTTATTGTCTAGATAATATGTCATAGTTGCTTAACATGAAAATGAATGCCTTTACATAGTCATGGGTAATGAAAAGGATATCTAAAAATAAGGGGATTTGGAGATGTTTTGGGCCAAGTGTCATACATACACATGACAATTTTGAGTTGAAATTAGATATGTAATTCAGGCAAATCTATAAAATTGAGGGATACTCACATTTTTGTTTCATTTCCTAGTGAGTCAATCTATATTGATATAAGTTCCTGGATAGATTTTTCAAGTATTTACGCTTAAGTTTAATAGGGAAATTAGAATATTCATACATTAAGTTGAAAATATTTTACTTTAGTAGTGATAGAAATACATAGAAACACATCAGAAGAAAACCAAGACGTAAGTAGAAAAACAACATTAGAAATAAATGCAGTTAAACGTTACTGTCTTTGATTGATGAGATTATAAGAATTTTTACTTACTTTCTTGTATTTTCTAAATTGACTATAATGAGACTGCAATTTTTAAGGGTTTCAGTTGAAGTAGATAAAGTTCTAACTTCTGGCACTACACAAATTGAGCCTGATACTAGTGGGTTCTACTCAATGAAAGAAGTAGGGGCAAGCGTATTAAAATAATGTCACTAGCTGAGTACCTTTGCTACATGCTTCAGGATCTGTCTTAGTTTTGTTTTTTGTTTTTTTTTTTTAATAAGCTTTCTTTAAACATGTCTTATTAGTAAAGAACTTAGCAACTAAAATGACAGTTTATATAAAATTTCTTTTAATGTATATGTTGATAAAATATGTAATTTTAATAATATCAAATATAGCAAGTACCTTAGAATTAATATAACAAAGAATACGCAGAACCCATACGGTAAACTTGTAGGACAAGCAAATTCTAAAATTGCTATGAAATTGCAAAGGGGCAAAATAGCAGAGATGGTTTTGAAAAAGGCAAAAACTAAAGGACTTACTTTGTCAGATATCAAAACGAATTACCAAACTATTGGGATTATGGGATTATTTTAAAGAATAGAATGCAATTGTTGAAAAGATCAATTTACTTCAAAGCTAAAAGCGGAAATTGGTGTAGTGATGCATCTCCAAATGAGGAATAAGGGAGAGTGAAGAGTAAGAGAGACTGATTCGCAAATCTGTATCTTTGACTCTGATTTATCCCTGAAATTACAGATTCATATATCCAGCTGTATACTAGACCACATCATTTTGTTGTCTAATATTCACCTCAAATTTAGCATATTCTAAAAAAGAACTATTGATTTCTTATGGTCGTCTTTCCATCTATATTTCTCTCAGTAAATTATTTTACAGTCCCATTCAAGCAAAAATATGGTCATGATCCTTATTTCCTTTGTTTTCTTAATTCCATCCAGTTTCTATTTCTTTCTTCTCTACCAATGCCTGTTAGTCAAAACTACATTTATCATTTTGCAAAACAAAGCAATTATTTCCTAATTGTTTTTCAGATTCCCTTCTTGCCCACCTCTTTATAGTTTGTTCTCAAAAATTTGTTTTCACCTTGGGTTCTGCCTTCAGCCTGGAGTCTGCTTAAGATTCTCTCTCCCCCTCTTCCTATGCCCCTCCCCCCGCACTTGCTCAAGCACTCTCTCTCTAAAATAAATAAATAAATAAATAAATAAATAAATAAATAAATCTTTAAAAAAACATAATTCAGTAATCTGGTATTTACTTATTGATTTACACAACACACAATATGATGTAAATATCTCATAAACAGGACCCTTGTTCTTAGCTGTATCCTTGGTATCTAAAGTATTGCCTAACATGTGTAAGGTTTTTTTTTTTTTTTAATATACTTATTGTAGAATGTTGAATGAATGATGGATTGCAATGAAAAGGCATACTTTTTTTAAAGATCTTTTTAAAAATAATTATTTGACAGAGAGAGGGCAGGTGAGCAAAAGCAGGGGAAGTGGCAAAGGGAGAGGGAGAATCCCAGCACCCTGGGATCTTGACCTGAGCCAAAGGCAGATGCTTAACTGACTAAGCCACCCAGGTGCCCCAAAAAGGCATACTTTTGCAAGACCAGTGAATGGATTAGGACTGGAACTCTAGTCCTGGAGAAAGTAGGAAAAAGAGTCAAACCAAGAGAAAATATTAGACCAGGCACAGTGAGAAGGTGCTTTCTCTGCAAAGGCAGATGTCAAAAGGAAAAACTTATTCATAGTGTTCGTCTTTTGGAAATTTTTGTCAGATCAGAATAAAATGATTATATCAGTTTCTCACATATTATGAGTCTCTGTATTGGCATAGGACCTTGACACCTACACTTTCTATTACCATACTAACCCAGGTTGCTTGTATTTGGATCTTGAATTATCCTTTTGCCTTTTTTTTCAAATCATAATAGGTGTGATGAGTACTTGTTCTTTATTCTAAACAGAATTTAGATAGTCCAAATTCTTTGGTTTAATTGAATCTCCTTTGCAACTGTAGTAGTGAAAAATAGTATATAGCATACTCTACTTACTTTTTTTCATTAGGAAAACCACAGCCTATTAAAATAATATAGTTTTATTTACAGCTTATATGGCCACTATTTAATTTGTTCTAATAATTGCTAATAAACCAATATTAAAGCAATAGAAGAATAAATATTTTAGGATAGGCAGCATTCTAACTATGATTCAAAATTATAATTCAGTGTTCATAACTTGTTCCCTCTAGGGGAAAAAAAAAGGTTTATGTTGTGTTATGATAATGCGATGTAAATCTTATTAAATCTGTGGCTTAGATCTATGTTCTAATGAATAACTTGTGATAGATGACAATTAGACAATTCAAGAAAATGCTTAGCATCAGTTATAAAAGTGTAGTAAATATAAATAATTATCCAGTACATCTAAATGTGTGTAATATTTTATCTAGGACTACATTTGAGGATATGGTAGTACTATTAATCATAAGAAGAGCGTTGTGACTTACTGTGTTTGATTTTCTTCCTTTCTCTTTTTATTTTTTGCCTAGCAATTGTTTTTGTATTCCCACCCTACTTCATTCTGCATATGGAGACACTCCAATATGAATTGCCCTCTCATATGAAGATTTAAATATTTAAGAAATAAGGATGAGATCTTATCAGCTCTTGTGTAATACTCATATAAGTATATGCATGCAAATTTATTTTATTACCATAAATATTTTTGTGTTTACCATATACCTTTAAACCAAGATTCATATACATTTTCAAAATATCAAAATTATTTTATAAATATTTTTTCTTTAAACTAAGAGCATTTAGGATAACATATTACTCTTAAATATACTCTAACACAGTAATCATTTTTCAAGATTAACTGACCAATATAAATGGTATTTAGTAAGTTTTATTCATTTTATGCTGTAAAAATTTTAATACACTATCCTTTCAAAAAATACGCTAAAGCTCATATTTTAAGTTGAAACTACTTGATGGTATAGCTCATACTTTACATTTACAAAGCATTGAGTTCAGTTAACTACTTTATCGGATGAATCAATTGCTTAAGAGCTAGGATGTGGATTATCATCCAAATACTCTTCTTCCTTAGAATCAAAGGATCAGCCTCGGCAAAAAAAAAAAAAAAAAAAAAAAAAGTTATGTTTTAAATCATATGCAGCACTTAAAGATATGGTATTTAAATGAGTGGCTGCCATATATATAGTTAGCAGATCCTAGCAAATTGAGTAAAAATCTCAACCCAGACCTCTATTAATGGTATACAGAGGACCAACTGTAGAGGGCTAGAGGAATCCAGTTACATCTGTGCTGTGTTCTCGAACTCTGTCTCAGTTAATACCCAATCTATTCCCTGAACTACCTTGGTTGAAAGCTGAAACCCTGGATTAGATTTACCTGCTTCAAATCTCTGGTCTCCCACTTAATAGCTGTTTGACTTTTGTTAATTTACTTAATTTCTCTGCATTTCAACTTTTATTTATAAGGTGGAGATAACAATGGTATCTAACTGCTATGGTTTGAATATTTGTATCCTCCTCAGAATTCTTACATTGAAATCTTAACCGTAAAAGATGATGGTATTAGGAGGTGGGGCCTTTGGGAAATGCTTACGTTATGAGAATAACTCAGATTCTTCCATAATATTGTTGGAAATTTAAGATCATAAGACCCCACAAAAAGAAGATGTTACGGTGTCTCACAAAGGATGAAATAGTGCAGTTTGTTTGTATATCCTGTAGTTTTTCCTCCATTTAGATCTCTTTCTTATATTTAGAAAGAGCAGATATCATAGGACTTGGAAATTATCATTTATAAAGTTTTTAGAAAGCTTATACAAGGAGAGTTAGATCTAGGTATATTGTCATTCACATATTTCTTGAACCATAAGTCACTCAACTTTTCTAACACTCTGTCAGCTAAACAAAAACAAAAACAAAACAAAAACATATTGTCATTCAAATATTTCTTGAACCATAAGTCACTCAACTTTTCTAACACTCTGTCAGCTAAACAAAAACAAAAACAAAACAAAACCAAAAACTGTCTTATTTTATTTTTCTCATTGTGGCAAGTGTACTCTTTAAGCCCCATCAACCATTTTACACATCCCTCCATCCACCTCCCCTCTGGTAACCATCTGTTCCTTCTCTATAATAAAGAGTCTGTTTCTTGTTTTGTCTCTCTGCCCCCCGCCCTTTTTTTCCTTTGCTCATTTCTTTTGTTTCCACATATGAATGAAATTTTATGGTATCTGTCTTTCTCTGACTGACTTACTTCACTTAGCATTGTACTCTCTACCTCTATCCATGTCATTGCAAATGGGAAGATTTCATTCTTTTTTATGGCTGAATAATATTCCATGATTAATCTATCTATCTGCCTACCTATCTATCATCTATCTCTCTATCTGTCTATCTCAAATTTTCTTTTTCCATTCATCAATTCATCAATTGATGGACACTTGGGCTGCTTCCATAGTTTGGCTATTATAAATAATACCGCAATAAACATAGAGGTGTATGTATCCCTTAGAATTACTGTTTTTATATTTTTGGGGGGTAAATACCTAGTAATGCAATTACTGGATCATAGGATAGTTCTTTTTTTAACTGTTTGAGAAACCTCCATACTGTTTTCCACAGTGGCTGCACCAGTTTGCTTTCCTACCAATAGTGTACCAGGGTTCCTTTTTCTCCACATCCTTACCAAAACTTGTTGTTACTTGTATTGTTGATTTTAGCCATTCTGACAGGTGGGAGGTGATATTGCATTGTACTTTTGATTTAAATTTCCTGGTGATGAGTGATATTGAGCATCTTTTCATGTGTCTGTTGGCCACCTAGATGTATGTCTTCTTTGGAGAAATGTCTATTCATGTCTTCTGCCCATTTTTAATTGCATTGTTTATTTTTTGGTTGTTGAGTTTTACACATTCTTTATATATTTTGGATGCTAACCCTTTGTTGGGTATGTCATTTGCAAACGTCTTCTCCCATTCCATAGGTTGCCTTTTAGTTTTGTTGATTGTTTCCTTTGCTGTGCAGAAGCTTTTTATTTTGATGTAGTCCCAAATTTTTATTTTTGCTTTTATTTCCCTTGCCTCAGGAGACACATCTAGAAATATGGTGCTGCTGCCAATGTCAGAGAAATTACTGCCTTTGCTATCTTTGAGGATTTTAATGGTTTCAGGTCTCACATTTAGATCTTTAACCCATTTTGAATTTATTTCTTGTGTATGGTGAAAGAAAGTGGTCCAGTTTCATTCTTTTGCATGTGTTGTCTATTTTTCCTAACACCATTTGTTGAAGAGACTTTTTTTCCCCCATTATATATCCATTTCTCTTTTGTCAAAGATTTATTGACCATATAATGGTGGGTTTATTTCTGGGTTTTTTATTCTATTCCATTGATCTGTGTGTCTCTTCTTATGCCACTACCATACTGGTTTGTTGTTATTATTGTTGTTGTTTTTGTCTTAAGTAGACTCAGCATCCAGTGTGGAGCCCAACGCAGGGCTCAGACTCAAGACCCTGAGATCAAGAGTTGAACTGAAATCAAGAGTCAGATGCTTAACCAACTAAGCCACTCAGTTGCCCAGTACCACACTGTTTTAATTACTGCTGTTTTGTAGTATAACTTAAAGTCTGGAATTGTGATACTTCCAGTTTTATTTTTTGATTCTGTCTTAATTTATATTACTCTGGGACCTTAGGATCTATATTTTGGGTGTGGTAAGACATTGATTTTTACATCCAAGGCATCAGCTCATTGATTTCTTTTTTAGCTCATTTATTTTTTAGGTATGCATAGCAATTAGGAGAGTCCAAGTTGCATAGAAAATTCCCCAGAATACAAATCTACGAAGTTCAAGTTAAGAATGTACCTTGCGAGGATACATGCATATAAAAAAGCAATATGGTTATTTACTTACCACATTTATTCATTTATTTGACAGTTAGTTCTTAAGCATCTATTATGTGCCAGGCACTATTAAGCATATTGCAGAAACATCTGAAAGCAGCAACAAAACAAGCTCCCTGTCTTCTTGGAAGGGAGAGAGAAGTACATAAGCAGATGCATAAATAAGATCATTTCAGAGTGTGATGAGTGGTATGAAAGGTGTTAGAAAGGGTGACTAGAAAGGGAGAGGAAAAAAAAAGAAAGGGAGAGAAAGAAAGGAGAGTTATCTTCAGTAGGATTTAGGTCAGACTTCTTTGAAGAGAAGACATTTGAACTAACTGATTAACGAGATGGGTCTAGTCATGTGAAGATTTGGGCAAGAGTGTTCCAGGCAAAGGGAACACTTAGTTATGCTAGTAAAATAAAAACAACCTTATCCTGATAAGAAGTATGAAGAAGGCCTTTGTTCACTGTAACTTGAAAAGAATGGGGAGAGAAAATCTTAACAGGAGATAAAATTAGTGGGATAGGAGGAACCGTATTTTGAAGTCTCCTGAGCTGTGATAAGGTCTTTGGATTTATTTCTTTTTTTTAATATTTTTTTATTATATTATGTTAGTCACCATACGGTACATCCCTGGTTTTTGATGCAAAGCTCGACGATTCATTAGTTGCATATAACACCCAGTGCGCCATGCAATATGTGCCCTCCCCACCACCCATCAATAATAATAATATCTTAATTCTCTGGAACCTCATAGATAGATAAATAGATAGATAGATAGATAGATAGATAGATAGATAGATAGATAATTCAGCTGCGGTTAATTAAAACAAACAGGTAACATGGAACAAAACTGCTTTAAAAAAAACCAAACACTTTCTTTGACAGTCACTAACCTCAATATTATCAATGGCCAATGAACTGTGACTCCTTCATATCTTTAAAATTTTCCATGTATTCTGACAGTTATTTCTCTACCTTGCCAAATTCAGCACCATATTCTTCACTGTTTCTCTTACACATTAATAATATTAATAAAAGAATCTGGACAACTTTTTCTCTTGGATTCTTGGCTCCAGTATTATTCACTGTTGAGTAGTGTTGACTAAAAGAATATCACCTGCAATCTACAGTGGGAGCCAACAATATCCAACACTGTGCTCATAAGCTGGTTAGGGTATTCAGATACATTATCCTAAAAATCATGGCTCCCTTCCTGCCCAAATGAGGGCATATGGTTTTCATAATAGTTAAACTCTGGGTTATTGTTTTTTCTTATTCATTAAGCACTTATTATAGCTAAACATATCTACTATAATACGACTTTTAGAGCACCAAACTTAGAAGAAAAAAAGATAATTTGCATAGTAAGGGTATAATTTGCATTATAAATTTAAGTAGAAAAGTATATGACAAATTATGTAATAAAAATACCTACAAATTTTTTGGGGAACAGAGAATAAATATCTCCAGTATTGAAAGAAAAATTAGAGAGCCTTTAACCTCAGGAATCCAGAGAAGTTGGATTTGTTTCTATCTCTGTCCCCTTTTCCAATGAGGATGTTGGACCCCTTTCAGGAACACACATACCACCCCCCTCCCTGCCACCCCCCCCCCACACACACACATACACTAGGAGTTAAAGCCCTAGGAGCTAAAACACTAGACTGGGCCACTGGCCAAAGAGAATTAAACCTACTCTTAGTTTGAAATGTCTAAAAATTTAAACAGATCAAACTAGAGAAGTATTACCAAGGTTTTTGTTGTTGTGTTTGTTTGTTTGTTTTTAAGCTGTATTTCAGCAGGTAACTTCCACAAGTAAGGATTAAAACATTTTCATAATAGTAGTATATATAAAGTTTCTTTCATAGAGTACTTGCTCAATAAATATTTGAATATATAATAAAATATATTTTAGTTGTTAAGCTGCTAAGGCCTCCCTGATACAGTCGGTGCCTTGCCTGCCTTTTGTAATGCCAAATGATACCCATGGTTGTATTGATCAATCTGTTCATTGTAGTTCTTGCCTAACTACAAAGTCCTTACCTACATTTTTTTTTTGGCTGTCTTTTTGGCTGATTCTATTTGAGTTTATTCATATTCACTATTAATGGGCTGGTTTAACTGACCATTCAGGTTTTTGAGACATGCTCTATTTCATACTATTCTTCTGTGGTCAACATGCAACAAACACAGGTCTAGTGAACAGACTTTATAATGTGTTTTCTGTTTGGTTACTAGATGGTTTGAGTTAGTTCTGCTTTTGCTAGATTCTTGTCATGCTAGAGTTAATTGAAGGTACTATGCAAATAACCTTAAAGTGAAAAGATGTACCTTGTCCTTTTATCCAAAATGAACACTTGAAAAATGTTATTATTTTGATGCATTTGTTAATTACAATATTTCTTTCAAGTCATTGTTAGACTGCCTTTAAGATTTTATTCCTTTCTGTCAAAAATTTAGTTGAGCTTATGTAATATATGTAATTCTAGTAGAAAGTAAAGAGTTTCATTCTGTAATTATCATTCCCTTTGCCATTTTAATAAAAATGTTTCACCTGGGCACTTGTATTTATGGCAATCCTAATTATAGCACTTAATAACCATTACTGTAAGTAGTCTGCTATATATTAATATTCACTCATAGATTGTGAGCATCTTAATGGTCTTCATCATTTGTCCATTCTTGTTGTGCCAATACAGAGCCTTATGTTTTTCTGGAACATAAAATGTGCTCAGTAAATGTTGATTGAAGACATGGATGAATGAGAAAACCATAGTAAAACTTTCATCAACATTGGAGGAAAGTTACATGGCATTCTATCTTTAAAAATAATGAATACTTTTTTTCAGAACTTCAAGGACAATAACTTTAATCCTTTCTAAAGACAAGACAATGTATTGCTTTCTAATCTTTCATAAATACTTATATTTTCAACTATTCATTATGTGTCTTTGTCAATATCTCCACTAACTCACATTTTAGTTATCTTAGTATTTTCTGATAAATATTATCCTCTTGATTTATTCTAATTTCTCATCTGGCTTCATAGTTTAATTCTTTGAGAACTTTGACTTTGCCAATTATATATTCAGATTTTTCTCAAAATATACCTTGGGCATAATAATTTCTGTATTTATATTGCCCTAAAATAAAAAAAATATATATATATATATGTAATAAATTTCTTCTAAGTCAATTCTCACCATTTTTCTTTGATGCACTAGGTCATAAAATACCATTTATTATTAATTCCAGTGTATGGTTGTCCTTTATGTAATGCTGTTAAAATTCTTTCTGAGCATAAAATTCTTTCTGAGCATTAATTTAATTTTTTTACTTTTTGTTATGTATTTTTCTTCCAAGTTTTTATTTAAATTGAAGTTAGTTAGCATACAATGTAATATTAGCTTCTGGTGTAGAATTTAGTGATTCAGCCTTTCCATATAACACCTGGTGCTCATCACAAGTGCCCTCCTTAATCCCTATCACCTATTTAACCTATCTGCCTGCCCACCTCCCCTCTGGTAACCATCACTTTGTTCTCTATAGTTTAGAGTCTTTCTTGGTGTTTCTCTTTTTTTTTTCCCCTCCCTATGTTCATTTGTTTTGCTTCCTAAATTCCACATATGAATGAAATCATATGGTACTTTGTCTTTCTCTGACTGACTTATTTCACTTAGCATAACACTTTCTAGCTCCATTCATGTTGTTGCAAATGACAAGATTTCATTCTTTTTTATGGCTGAGTAATATTCCATATTAAATATAATTTTAATACCGGATAGTATTTGGGGTGTGTGTGTGTACCATTTCTTCTTCATTCATCAGTCGATGGACATTTGGGCTCCTTCCATAATTTGGGTATTGTAGATACTGCTGCTATAAACATTGTGGTGCATGTATCCCTTCGAATTGGTACTTTTGTCTCCTTTGGGTAAATATCTAGTAGTGCAGTTGCTGGATCTAGGGTAGTTCTATTTTTAACATTTTGAGTAATCTTCATACTGTTTTCCAGAATGGCTGTACCAGTTTGCATTCCCACCTACAGGGCAGGAGAGTTTCTCTTTCTCCACATCCTCACGAGCACCTATTATTTCTCTTATTGTTGATTTTAGTCATTCTGAAAGGTGTGAGGTGATAGATCTTTGAGGTTTTGATTTCTATCTTCCTGATGATGAGTGATGTTGAGCATCTTTTCATGTGTCTGTTAGCCATCTGGATGTCTTCTCTGGAAAAATATTGATTTATGTCTTCTCCCCATTTTTTAATTGGATTATTTATTTTGGGGGGTGTTGAGTTTGAGAAGTTCTTTAAAGATTTGGATACTAACCCTTTATCAGATATGTCATTTGCAAATATCTTCTCCCATTCCATACGTTTATTTTTAGTTTTGTTGATTGTTTGCTGTGCAGAAGCTTTTTATTTTGATGTACTCCTGATAGTTTATTTTTTCCTTTTGTTTTTCTTGCCTCAGGAGGCCTGTCTTATAAGAACTTACTGTGGCTGATGTCATAAAGGTTACTGCCTGTGTTCTCCCCTAGGATTTTAATGGCTTCAAGTCTCACATTTAGGACTTTAATCCATTTTGAATTTATTTTTGCATATGGTATAAGAAAGTGGTCTAGTTTCATTCTTTTGCATGTTGCTGTCCAGTTTTCCAAACACCATTTGTTGAAGAGACTGCCTTTTTTCCATTGGTTATTTTTTGTTGAAGATTAATTGACCATAAAGTTGTGGGTTCATTTCTGGGTGTTCTATTCTGTTCTTTTGATCTATGTGTCTATTTTTGTGCTTGTGCCATACTGTCTTGATTATTACAGCTTTGTAATATAACTCAAAGTCAAATTGTGATGCCTCCAGCTTTGCTTTGCTTTTTCAAGAATGCTTTGGCTATTCGCGGTTTTCTGCGGTTCCATACAGATCGTAGGATTGTTTGCACTAGCTCTGTAAAAAATGCTGTTGGCGTTTTGATAGGGATTGCATTAAATGTGTAGTATACATGCTTTGGGTAGTATAGACATTTTAAAAATATTTGTTCTTCTAATCCATGAGTGTGGAATGTTTTTCCCTGTCTTTGTGTCATCTTTGATTTCTTTCATAAGTGTTTTATAGTTTTCAAAGTACAGATCTTTTACCTCTTTGGTTAGGTTTATTCTTCATTTCTCTTTCTGCTGCTTCATTATTAGTATATAGAAATGCAATGGATTTCTGTATGTTGATTTAGTATCCTGTGGCTTTCCTGAATTTGTATATCAATTCTAGCAATTTTTTGGTGGATTCTTTTGCTTTTTCTGTATAGAGTATCATGTCATCTGCAAAGAGTAATAGTTTGACTTATTTCTTGCTTATTTGGATGCCTGTTATTTCTTTGTGTTGTCTGATTGCTGTGGCTAGAGTCCAGTACTATGTTGAATAGTAATGGTGAGAGTGGACATCCCTGTCTTGTTCCTTTCCTAATTAATTTTAAATTTTATTATACATTTTTTTGCTTTTACCTATTTCTGTTTTCTTGATTTCTAAATGTCACAAACATGGGTTTGTATACTTTTGTGTTTTTAAAACACTCTTGTTTAAGTTGTTATCTATCACTTTGTGCATAGGAACAAAATCTACACCTGTGTACAATGATGTCATTTTGAGCACTTAAGTGCCATGCAATAAGTATCTCTTTCTGACTCTGCCACTCTTCTGATTTCCTCAGAACAAACAAACAGAAACAAAACCAAAAACCAAAAACAGAGAAATCCAGAAAACTGGTGGAATGTATCTACCATCACTTGAAACTCAAGAATGCCTTGACCCATAATAACTCTTCTTGACCTTGAAGCATTTTAAAGCTAAGAAAGAAGAAATTTTTGATATTCCTTTCTTGCTGTTGCTTTTTATTGTCATGTCAGCTAATAGGCTTATATTTTTTGTTCACTCTATTCCTGTTCCATTTTGTACAATTAAAACACATACCTATCAGAGTAATAAACAAAATTCTTATATAGTTCCAACTCCTGGAATGTTGTAGATTTTCCACACTGAAGTACTTGAGTTTCTCTTTCATTATGTACATGAGGGCAGGAGCAATTTTTACTCATTTGTAACCATGACCTCCACACCTAGCTCAGGTCTTGTTATGTATCAGGGGCTAAATAAAAGTTATTTAGTAGTGTATACATCTGGATATTAATAAATCATATGACCATCAGAATTGTTGTTTTAATTTCAAGCATTTAATCAGGCTTGTAACTGTAAGATAACCAATCTTTAAGTAGTCTATTGCTGTATCTTCTTTGATTTATCATCACTTACTCTTTAGAATTTTAAGAGATTTAAAGGTCTGTGCTCCTTAGCAAGTCTATTATATGAGATTAGTGAATACTTTATCAAGGAAAAACAATAGCAGGGCATTCCTGGACTTATTTCTCCAGGAAGGAGGTTCTCTTTTAACTTTATTTGCTTCAGTTTGCAGATTTCAAATGTTCTGCCTTTTGTAGTCATTTTGTTTTACACTACAGAATGTTTTTTAGATTGTTTCACATAGACTTGTACTAAAGTAACATTTATTTAAGAAGATAAGAGGGACTGATGAGACATGGATCAAATATAGTAAAGAGTCATAATCAAACCTAGTCTGTTAAAAATAAAAGTAAATAAAACACACGTAAGTAAAATTTAATATTCACATACTCCCTGAATCTAATAAAACTTTGAAAATGAGAACTAAAAAAATTAAGTACAGAAAAATCAAAGTAAACTTTGTGAATGTTTAGAAATAGAGTGTAAAAAATAAACTTTTAGTAAAGAAAAAAGATAAAATGTCTTGTGCCATGTAGAAGCAGTTGAAATTTTAAGTACAGTTAATTAAATATGACATTTTTTTCTTCTAAGAAAATGACATTTTGTTCTAAGAAATATGACATTTTTTTCTTCTAATTCTAAGTCATAGAGCTGATTTGTTTGAATATTGTATCTTTAACTTTGCTTTCATTGAAAACAAACTGACTTTTCCAACAATAATAAAAATAGGTGGATGGGATAATGTTTCAAGCACAAAATGCTAAATATTTGACTGCATTTCGTAAATTCTCCTTTCTCCCCCCATGCTTTAAAATAGCAACATTGAATTTAATTCTATAGCTTGATATTAAAAATAAATACATGCTCTTTTAGCAGTTCAAAAGACATAGAAGGTTCTGAAAAAAAAAAATCTGTACACTGTTCTTCTCATCCCGCTTCCAACCCATCCATTCTGCATCTCCAACCTGCCTTTCTAATGCTGTTAATTACTGTTTATATAATTCTATATGTTTCTTTGATTATATAAACGTTTATGCACACAATATTTAATTGATGTTATATGCCTATTTTCAAGCAATAATATGTTATACTCAGTTAGAAATAAACACTTAATTGCCATGGCAATAGTTATAATGAAAGTCTGTATTTTCAATTCAAAGAACACAATTTCCCAGTTGCATTCCCAGTAGTTCCTCAGAAACAGCCAGTAAGAATACTTATAATTTATTACTTCTGCATAAATGACTGCTTCTGTTAGGGAACATAAAAAATAATATATTGAAATAATAGGTATGCTGGAGCATTGAAGAAAGTTTTAGGCCAAAACTTAAAATCACAAAAGCAGAAAATAGAAAAATTAAAGCTTAGCTACCAAGGTTATCAACATTGCATGTATTATAAAATGAAGTTCAACCTGAAGATGTTGAATTACTGAGCAATTGCACAGGTCGGTCTTCCAAATTCAAAGTAACCACATAAAGACAATTCAGCATTTCTTTAAAAAGGTACATGATTTGTAATTTAGATCTTTTAACAGTGAAATGTTTGCTTTTCGTAGATATTAAGATAAATTTTTTAAGGTAGCAAGGGCATTCTATAACCAATGAACTCAGGCTTGCTGGACAGAGCCTAACCAAAGTTCAAATCTGCCAAAAAAGTAGTTAGAGCAGAATGGGAAAAATTAATGACAGGTCTTCAATACTGAATTTGTTCATTTTGTGTCCATTTAACTCCTGGGCTACATAAACTGTGACCATTAGGGTTTTTTTGGTTTTGGTTTTGTTACTTTTTTTTTTTTCATTCAGTTTCTTGCATATGGTCCCGTTTATCAGTGATTGAGAATCCACAGCATTCAAAGTTCCATGTTATATCGTGGTGAGCACAGCAGATAATCCCTGCCCTCAAGTTCACAGTTTAGGACAAAGCAATAAGAAAGATGTGTACTTAGAAGCTAGTTTGCTAAATGCAATGATAGGAGTATAGATCGAGGTTATCAAACCTAGTGTGATTCATTTAGTGCTTAATTTAAAGAAATATTAGTGCTTGAGTTTTCCCCAAAAAAGACAGTATTTGAATAAGATTTGAATGCCTGTGGCATTTAGGTGAGTACGGAGTGGGCAGTATAAGGAAAAAGGAGTACAGAAAGTCAAGCAAGAAGCAGGCTGTGAGATTTAAGATCTTAGAAATAAGAGAGAGCATGATGTGTTCAAGAAATTCTGATGCTTAGGAAGTACATGATAAGCCTTGAAGTTATTCAAGGTATAAAGAGGTCCTTGAAGAATGATGGAAGCCTACCCAAAAGGATACACAAGAGCCAGCAGCTTGAAGGGGCCTCCACTGGCCAAATCTGAGACAGTTTTGGCAACAGAATGCATAATGAAGTGTAAAGGATTGTAACTATAAAATGAAATAATATTCCATGACGCCATTATTGATATATACAAATGAAGAAAGAAAACTCTTCCTTGAAGTATAATTTCAAATAATAAATGAAGAAAGCATGATGAAATTAGAAAAATCACTATTTAGAAAGTGCCATAGCAATACTTATTTCAGGCAGAATTCATCAATGGATGTTATATTTAATAGGCAAAAGTATCATAATATATTTACATATTATCAAGGTATATCCTTGTAAGTTATCTTTTAATTCAAAGAGAAAAATAAAGAAGCCTGACAGCAGTTAATGCAGTGAAATGAGCAGTATGTGCATAACCTGCAATGGGACAAATCAGTATTATATGCCTCTTGATATGGTTCCCTTGAGGGGTAAAACATCACTTCTGTGCTATTTCTGCAAAAAATCCTTAATCTATATCGAATCACGATGACATCTCATGGAAATCCAAAGTGAGGGACATTGTACAAAATGACTTATCTATACCCTTTGAAAGTATTGAGGTCATGAAGGACACCTAAGGGAATATTCCAGGTTAAAGGAGAATGATGAGACATGAAAACTATTTATTGGATGTGATTCTGGACTGAATTCTGACTAGGTCATGATTTCTCTTTTGTTTTGCTATGTAGGATATTAGTTAAAAAAATGTTGCTATTTGAATAAGATATATATTGCATCGTTGTTGATTTCCTGAGTTTGATAGTTATATTTAGTTATATAAGAGAACACCATTGCTTTTAGAAAACTCATTTTGAAGTCTATACAAGTAAAGTAAGATTATATTTAAAACCCATTTTCAAGTATTTCAGGGAAAATAGAATAATAAAGCAAATGTGGCAAAGGTTAACATTTGGAGAACCTGGAAAAGGAGTATATAGGAGGCTCCTGGCTGGCATTTTGTAGAGCATGTGACTCTTGATATCAAGGCTGTGAGTTCAAGCCCCACATTGCATGTGGAGCCTACTTAGGGGGGAAAAAAAGATTATACAGGAAATCCTAGGGCTATTTTTGCTTTGCTGTTTTGTAACTCTAAAATTATTTTGAAATTAGGGCTATTGTTTAAAATTTAAAGAGAGAGAGATAGAAGCAAACCATCAGAGACTCTTAACTATAGAGAACAAACCAAGGGTTGATGGAAGGAGGTGGGTTGGGGGATGGGCTAGATGGGTGATGGGTATTAAGGAGGGCAGTTGCGATGAGCACTGGGTGTTATATATAGGTGATGAATCACTAAATAAAAAATAATAAATATAAATAAATAAATGCAATGAACATCAGCTCTAAGCTTAAACTAATGCCTTTAAAGTCACTTGCAGGGACGCCTGGGTGGCTCAGTCGGGTAAGTGGCTGCTTTTGGCTCAGGTCATGATCTCAGGGGTCCTGGGATCAAGTCCCGCATTGTGCCCCTTGCTCAGCAGGGAGCTTGCTTCTCCCTCTGCCTCTACGTGCCTCCCCTCCCTGCTTGTGCTCTTTCTCTCTCTGTCAAATGAATAAATAAAATCTTCTAAAAAATGATAGTAATAAAAAAATAAAATCATTTGCAATGCCAAATTTTTATGTTATTTTCCATTAGAGGAAAATGAAATATTCATTACATATTAAAAATCCTGCAATTCCTTATTTCCCTTTTGCTGTCTATTTTTTTTACTTTCCTATTTTTTAATTGAAGTATAGCTGACATGCAATATTATTTTAGTTTCAGGTATACAACATAGTGATTTATCATTTAATGTATTACAAAATGCTCACTACAAGTGTAGTTGCCATCTGTCACCATACAAAGTTATTACAGTATTATTAGCTATATTCCCTATGCTGTACTTTTCATTTCCATAACTTATTTTTCATTTCTATTTTTTATTTTTGTTTTTATATTTTTATTTTGAAGTTTTTATTTGAATTCTAGTTAGTTAACATATATGATAAAATTGGTTTCAGATGTAGAATTTAGTGATTCATCACTTACATATAACACCCAGTGCTCATTACAGCAAATGCCCTCCTTAATACCCATCATCCATCTAACCCATCCCCCCACCCACCTCCCTCCATCAACCCTCAGTTTATTCTCTATAGTTAAGAGTCTCTGATGGTTTGCTTCCCTCTCTTTTTTTTTCTACCCTCCTTCCACTATGTTCATCTGTTTTATTTCTTAAAATCCACCTACAGGTGAGATCATATGGTATTTGTCTTTCTCTGGCTGATTTATTTCACTTAGCATATAATACACTCTAGCTCTGTCCATGTCATTGCAAATAGCAAGATTTCATTCTTTTTGATGGCTGAGTAATATTCCTGTGTGTGTGTATCACTTTTTTATCCATTCATCAGTTGATGGACATTTGGGTTCTTTCCATAATTTGGCTATTTTGATAATGCTGCTATAAACATTGGGGTGCAGATGCCCCTTTGAATCAATATTTTTGTATCTTTTGGTTAAATACCTAGTAGTGCAATTGCTGGGTCATAGGGTGGTTCTACTTTTAACTTTTTGAGGAACCTCCATGCTGTTTTCCAGAGTGGCTGCACCAGTTTGGATTCCCACCAACAGTGTAAGAGGGTTCCTCTTTTTCCACATTCTCACCAGCACCTGTTGTTTCCTGTGTTGTTAATTTTAGACATTCTGACAGTATGGGGTGGTATCTTATCATGGTTTTGATTTGTATTTCTCTGATGATGAGTGATGTTGAGTATCTTTTCATGTGTCTGTTGGCCATCAGATATCTTCTTTGGAAGAATGTCTATTCACGTCTCCTGTCCATTTCTTAACTGGATTATTTATCTCATGGGTGTTGAGTTTGAGAAGTTCTTTATAGACTTTGGATACTAACCCTTTATCAGATATGTCATTTGCAACTATCTTCTCCCATTCTATTGGCTGTCTTTTAGTTTTGTTGATTGTTTCCTTCACTGTGCAGAAGCTATTTATCTTGATGAAGTTCTAATAGTTCATTTTTGCTTTTGTTTCCCTTGCTTCTGGAGATATGTCTACTAAGAAGTTGCTGCCACTGAGATCAAAGAGGTTGCTGCCTATTGTCTTCTGTAGGATTTTGATGGTTTCCTATCTCACATTTAGGTCTTTCATCCATTTTGAATTTATTTTTGTGTGTGGGGTAAGAAAGTTATCTAGTTTCATTCTTCTTCAGGTTGCTGTCCAGTTTTCCCAACACTATTTATTGAAAAGACTGTCTTTCCCCCATTGTATATTCTTGCTTTTCTTGTGGTAGATTAATTGACCATTTAAGCATGATGTATTCCTGGGCTCTCTGTTGTGTTTTGTTCATATATATGTCTATCTGTGTGCCATTACCATACTGTTTTGATTGCTGTAGCTTTGTAGTATACCTTGAAATCTGGATTATGATACTTTCAGCTTTGTTCTTCTTTTTCAAGACTGCCTTGGTTATTTGGGGTCTTTTGTGGTTCCATACAAATTTTAGGATTATTTATTCTAGTTCTGTGAATAACACTATTGGTATTTCAGGAGGAATTGCATTGAATTTTTAGTTTGCTTTGGGTAGTATGGATATTTTAATAATATTAATTCTTCCAATCCATGAGTATAACATATCTTTCCTCTTACTTTTGTTGTCTTCAGTTTCCTTCATTGATCTCTTAGAGTTTTCAGGGTACAGGTCTTTCACCTCCTTGGTGAAGTTTATTCCTAGGCATTTTATTCTTCTTGATTCAGTTGTAAGTGGGATTGTTTTCTTAATTGGTCTTTCTGCTAGTTCATTATTAGTAAATAGAAACAACAGATTTCTGTGTATTACTTTTTTATCTTATTTTCTGCATCACTGCTTTATAAATATAAAAGTATAAAATGTTCATGGAGAGAATGTAATAAATTATATATTTCACATATATGTTCTACATATTTTATACAAACATTGCATTCGTAATTATATATATTATATATACATGTACACATTATGTGTCCAAAATTATTGCACACACACATAGGCGTACACAGATTTCTTAGCCAAGGGAGCAGGGAGAGATCTAAAAGGATACCTAACTCAGGTAAATACATAGTTATGATAATAGGAGAATAATGGATGTATAATTATAATTGACTGATTTTGAAAAGAGAATAGAAAAAGAGTAAAGAATAAAAGGCCTTTGTGACTTCCATCATTAATGAGCTAATTTCCATTTTAAAGTTAAACAGATCTTAGAGACCTACATCTTGGTTTTCTATGATCATTTGAGTAGGGAAATAAATTCTTTTCAAAATAAGTACTCTTACATTGCTCTTCTCTTTTAATACAACAGTATTATTAGAATAAGAATGCTAGAATTTGTACTCAAAGTATTAGACTACAATTTAATATGTCCTGAGTGCAAGATCAGGAAGATAAGAAGGTACCATCTCATAGATTGCTAACCTCTCTGTAGGACTAGAAGAGTCTGTCAAAGATACTTTATCTTATGTATGTCCAGGGTACTACTTTTCCAGACTACTTGAATATTGTAATTTAAGAAGAATATAACATCAATTAGAAAAAAAAAGGTGTAGAAATTTTTTTCTGAAACATATATATTGTTTTAAATGCCTACATTACTCTGAATTACCACATATAAATTGCTGACTGCTATTTTAATCTCAGCTTGGACTACATATGAAAAATTACATCTTTTAAAAAGGAACTGAATTAACGTAATTGAGGGTGTATGGACGCGCACACTTACATTTATGTATACTGAGTATCTTTGATTCAGTATATGAGAAAATGATTCATAACAAAATAATATTTTTGCCACTTAATGTCAATCTTGAACTGTTCATATTTGGATGTAATCTTGAAAAATAATAACTCAGGCCATGTTGAAGACAAAGATGGATAGATAGATAATAGATACAGACATTGGGGGTGCCTGGGTTACTCAGTCGTTAAGCATCTGCCTTCGGCTCAGGGAGTGATCCCAGTGTCCTGGGATCGAGCCCCACATCGGGCTCCCTGCTCCGCTGGGAGCCTGCTTCTCCTTCTTCCATTCCCCCTGCTTGTGTTCCCTCTCTCGCTGGCTGTCTTTCTCTGTCAAATAAATAAATAAAATCTTAAAAAAAAAATAGATACAGACATTGATCTCTTCTTTCACATCGAAATAATTTATCCAAACTTTAGAGGGTTTTAAAAATTGTGAAAATACAGTATGTTCCATAACATAGTCAAAGAATGTCATCTAAAAATTAAAATAACTTATATAGTGATTAATGTATTCAAAAATCTAGTGAAGAAGACATTATGTCTTGCCCTGCAGGAAAACAGAAAAACAGTGATCCAAAATTTCAATTGCTTCCGTTCTTGTAGAATAAAGCTATAGCATAAGTACACGCACACACATGCATACTCACACACCCCAAGTTGCTTTTAGGTCCTTAAATTTGTATAATAATGCTTAGCAATTTTTCTTTCCATTAATGCATATTACTTAACCACATCACTTATAAGCCATATTCATATCCTTTAAGTAAGTGTATAGAAATGATCAAATGAAGGAAATAGTTAAGCCTGGTGGGGGAAGTGGGGAAGGGAGACCTCAGATTTTCTTTTGGGTTGTAGACTAAAAGAAAACACCAATTATAGGATTTCAGAAAATAAAAACATAGTGTGAGTAGGTGTTATCTTTAATGAATTAATTGCTTGAACAGTAAGTGTAGTATTCAGCCCTGATGCCTTGGCAAATGATTTGAATACGCAGCGAGGAAACTAAGTGGAAGACAGCCTGAAAAGAATACAGGAACCCTAAGCCACAAACACCTGTTAACTATTCTGAGCATCTTCAGTGCTGATTATGTCATTTCATTTGGCACCCTTTGAATGAATGGCATTGAAATTGTTTCCTGCCTGGTGATCTAGTTAAATGAGTGTACTGTGTTTTCTATCCCAATTAAAAGCAAAGGGTTGGTGGCATTTTTATATCATTATGGAACACTTCCTTTTTTACTTAAATACCTAAAATCGAATCCTGCCTTTCTTTAATCAAAGAAACCTCAAGTACAGTATCTTAGGCTAACACCTTTACTTCCTTTTCTCCTTTGACCACCTGCCTGACCTATTATTATTGACTTCTTGTTATTCAGTTAAGGATGATTGTTAGCAGTGAAGCCCAGAACACTTGGTTCTATTTAAAACAAAAGCCTACTGTTGAATTCAGTGTCAGAGCTGAGGTTTATAGCATTGAAGAATTGCCTTGATAAATGGCCCTGACATTAGTTTCCACGACTCCACCTTCAATGTCATCACAACACAGCGTAAGTGTTAAAGTATGGCCACTGCTGCCTCCCCAAAACATATTAACTTGATGCTTACTCTATCTCTGGATCCCATAGGCACAATAAATGGAGAAAATAACACATTTACAAACTGATAAAACCCAGCAAAGCTAATAAAATCAGACACTTTATAGCTCGGCTAATCGTGTCCTTTGAAGGGCATCAAATAACACATCATGTACTGCTCAGGGGGAAATCAAATTAGGTGCAGCAATGTCCCTTCAGAACTAACACATTTGAATAGACAGAAGCTATTGTAGCTAATCAGCTTGTATTGTGGATGCTTTATCATTAATACAATGTTTATGTTAAGTGGGCATATGCAGTTTTTGTATGAAAAGGGAGTAAACCTTAAATTGTTCAGTTTGCATTCTGAATCTTTTTTTTTTTAATTTTTGTTTTGATTTTATTTTTAATATATCTGTCATATGTGGTATACACCCCCGCACATGGTGTTCAAAAGTCATTTAGCCTATAAGGAATTGACCAAGTTACTCGGCTCAGAGATACCCTGCTTTCCATTTTCCCTTCTTCGTATCCCCAGCTCCAAATGATCACCATATCAATGGCTTGGGAAAACATAAAGAAATGCTTGTAACAAATAAGGCCAAGTATCTAGCCGCAGAATGGTTAGCTCTGTCTTAAGCCAAAGTCTATGAAGAGAAAGTGCCAATGTTCTTTATTCTCCAAATTCTTGAATTCAGGGTTAGTATTCTTTTAGTTATGTGCCAATTCTCTTCCATCAAAGCTTTAAATTACATTTAAAAAAATTTAAAAATGTCTTTTTGCAAGGAAGACAATAAGAAACCCAAAGCCTAGATGTTACTGCTGGGAAGAGGTCATTACAGCATGAAGAGGATCTGGGAATAACATTAAGTTAATGTTCTAAGGCAGGGATCAACAATCTATGGCCTTATAGCCTCTGACCCAAATCTGTCCCACCTGCTTTTATAAATAAAGTTTTATTGGATACAACCACAGTTAATTATCTTAACATGTCGCCTGTGGCTGCTTTCACAAAGTTGTAACAGAAACTGTAAAGCCCAGATTATTTAATAAAGCCAAAAATATTTAATATTTGACCCCCTACAGGAAAAAAAAATTACTGACCTCAGTTTCAAGGGCATAACTCCATAGACCTTATTAAAGAAGAAAGGATGAAAAAAAAAAAAAAAGATTCCTAGTGAGAATAAGGCCTATATATTTAAGTGAAATCAAAGAAAATCCTTGTCATAAAAAGACTAGGAACCAATGAATCCATACTATTACAAATAAATGATATGAGAAATAAAAACATAGAGAATAGACAAATCTCCTATGCAAAAGAATTCCAAATGGTTCTTGTAAATACTCTGCCCCTAAGGAGGTGGGACATTTACTTCCTATTCCTAAACTGCGCATAGAGACTTCTTCCAAAGAGTACGGTATAGAAAGGAGAATGAAAGAGAGTAACTTTATAATGAGAAACCTAACAAACACTACCTCATTCAGGTGGTGAATGTTAGTATCAAAAATATTAAGTCATGCTGATAGTATGTATCCTTGATATGATGTGATGGAAGTGACATTTTAGTCTTCCTCTCACAAAACACTTAACCCCAGTCTAATCATGAGAAAAACATCAGATAAATCTCAACTGTGGGACATTCTATAAAATACCTGACCAGTTCTCCTCAAAAATGTCAACATCATTAAAAACAAGGAAATTCTGAGAAACTCTCATAATTCTGAGGCACCTCAGAATTGTAAGGAAATATTACAACTAAATGTAGTGTGGTATCCTGCATGAGATCCTTAAATCAAAAAGAATGAGCCTAGGGGCGTCTGGGTGGCTCAGTTGGTTGAGCATCCACTCTGGATTCCGGCCCAGGTCATACTCTCAGGTCATGGGGTTGAGCCCCATGTGGGTCTTGGTGCTTGGCTTGGAGTCTGCTTGAGATTCTCTCTCTCCCTCTCCCTCTCCCTCCTCCCCCTGCTTATGTTCAGGAGCATGTGCTCTCTCTAAAATAATAAATAAACAAACAATCAAATAAATAAAATCTTAGGGGAAAAAAGGATGAGCCTAGAAATTAGAATATATGAATAATGCATGGACTTTACTTAGTAATAAATGTATCAATATTGGTTCATTAATTGCAACATATTTCATACCAATGTAAGATGCTAATTAGAGAAGGAACTGGTGTGGCTAATATGGGAACTCTGTACTGTCTTTGTAATTTTTCTGTAAATCTTGTTGCTATAATTTTTAAAATTATTTTGAAATGTCTGGAAACTATGTTATGATAATATTTTATCATTTCCAGGCTCCAGGTCATTTCTGTGACTTTAAACCCAATAAAAACTCATACTTCTCATATATAAGGAAGATTATAAAGTAAGTGTAAATCAAGGAATTGCACAAAGCCTCAATGAATGAATAATATGAAGCTCCTTCATAAAAATGCTTAATGATTGCCATGCCTGGGTGGCTCAGTCGGTTAAGCATTTGGCTCTTGGTTTTGGCTGAGATCATGATCTCAGGGTCATGGGATTAAGCCCCATGTTGGGATTCACACTCAGTGAAGAGTCTGGTTGCGATTCTCTCTCCTTCTCCTTCTGCCCCTCCCCCTGCTCACACTCTAAATAAATAAATAAAAAATAATAAATAAATAAATAAATAAATAAAGTCTTTTGAAAAATGCTTAATGATTGTAAATACTATAACCAAAAATTAATTGTATGTAAATTACTGCAAACCTGGAACCCAGAATAAAGTTTAGTTACTGTAATAGTATTCTGATATGTTCTTCATACCAAATGGCTGCTGACAAGCTTCAATGACTTGGTCAGCTCCTCACAATTATTTTCTAAGCACCAGTCATTCTTGACGACCTATATCTTACTATCAGGGATAGGGAGGGAAGTGACTAAATCTCTCCATTCATTTTGTTTCCTTTTATCCTTTCTTCCTTGCGCTTATGTTGTGACTCAAATCATTAAATGACTTGTTGATTACTGTAGAACTAGCAAATGGCAGTATTGAAGTTGAGTTGTTGCCTTTGAAATATCTTCATTCATGCATTTACTTACACAAGAAATATTTATTACCAATTTTTTTTTAAGATTTTATTTATTTGACAGAGAGAGAGACAGCCAGCGAGAGAGGGAACACAATCAGGGGGAGTGGGAGAGGAAGAAGCAGGCTCCCAGTGGAGCAGGGATCCTGATGCGGGGCTTGATCCCAGGACCCTGACCTGAAGGCAGACGCTTAATGACTGAGCCACCCAGGTGCTCCTTTATCACCTATTCTCACCATTTGTTGTAGGTCCTGAAGCTTAGATTCAAATACAAAGGTAAGGAACAATAAAAAAAATGATAAAATATATACAAAATAAATAGTGGTTTAAAAAGTGATATGTGTAAGAAGGGTGACAGGGAATATGAATGGCAGAAAAGAAATATTTTAGCATCTGAGTAAACTGAGCTGGCTCAATAAAAATAAAGACACTCAAGACCAATATAAAAAAATAGAAACTTTTATTATTAAAGGCCTTGCATCTTTCATATCTGTTTTTTTTTTTAAGATTTATTTATTTATTTATTTATTTATTCATTTAGAGTGAGCGTGCATGCACAGACACACAAGGTGGGGAAGGGCAAAAGGAGAGGGAGAGAAAGAATCTCAAGGAGACCCCAGCACTGAGCACAGAGCCTAATGATGCGGGGCCTTGATCTCACAACCCTGAGATAATGACGTGAGCCGAAATCAAGAGTTGGACACTTAACCGACTGAGCCACCCAGGCACCCCTTCTTTGTATTTAAAACATTTTATTGCTATACCTACCCCCTTACTTTAGACGGAAAGCCCTGTCTATGTATTTTTAAATTTCAGAGGTGAAGTCACAGCAAATGGGGTGCTCATTAAATGTACCTCTAGGCTAATAGAGACAGAGCTGTATTCTTTATTTTTTTCTAGAACTTACTTAACACCTTTATTTCAAGTAATAGACAACCTTCTTTGAATAAATTTTGTTTCTATGCTCTGAAACATTTTTCTGCCATAACCTTGTCTAGTTGCTAGGCGGTAACATGAAATAAACATCTAAATTATTCAAAGCAAGAGTTGAATATTATTTAAGAGGTAGATGACCATTGGAGGAAAAGGGAGAGGAGAAAAATGGCAAGCAGCTCTTTAAATATATTTTTAAAGTATGGGAAAAGAAGCATATGAATTAATTTGCAGAAGCTGGTTCCTGTTAGTATAAGCAGCTCTGGAAAGCAATCCGATCTAGATCTATTAGCATAAAAATTAAAAACAAAAAAATTTAGATGTTGCATTTGTGATCAATCAACTATCATGCATTATGTTACTAAAGATTTTGCCTCTGCTAGCTATACCACTAACCACAAATTTGGAATGCCACTATTTTTAACATGTGTGTAATTAGTCTAAGCAAGAATATGGTCCAGAAAGAGAAATAATTGTTTTGGCATCGGTGATGCACTGGTTTCACACATTTGTATTAATCTCCTTTTCCTGGAAGCATCATCCTCAATTCCTTATAATAAGATAACAAGAAAAAAAAAAAAGCAGAAACTTGATTCTAGGGTATAGGAAAATAAATTCCTCAACAGGAGATTCTTGAAATTATTTCCCTTGAATAAATAGAATGTTCACCACTTTACCATAAGGTCCATTATTTTCATTAAACTCTACAAGAATCAGAAAAGCATCCATAAAATCCAAAGAATTATTAATACTAATATCTTTTTATATATACCGCTAAGATGAATTGGGTTTATTTTTCACACAAACATGTGATGGCTCTTCTCTCCTTGTAAGTAAGGTTCATTGTCATCTCGTTTCTCTTAGCAACTCAGTGGACATTACTTGAGGTTAAAATCAAGTCAATTAATCAGGATCTTCAGCTGGTTACAGAGAATGGAAGTTTTCGGCTTGCCAGAACACCTGCGCTACTCAAATGGTCTTGGCGCTTAATTGTTTCCAGGTGCAGCACATGCTCATTCTGGGCTAACACAGAATTGTGAATTTCTGTTGCCAGAGGACGCACTTCGGAAGTTGGAGTTAACTAGAAAGAGAATTAACCCTCAGTTAGAAAAGGTGTATGTGCTGCTTAATCATTAAAATGGAAATTTGCATAATATTCTCTGATATTCAGTTAAGGAACACACTTTTTTGTTGAGCTAACAGATCCTACCCTTGAAAACCTCAAAGATGTATGTACGTGAGTTGGTGATAATTTTGTGAAGTTTACTCTATAAATATTGAACACCCTCTATGTTTCAGGAGCTTGAAGTACAGCAAAACAAAGATCTTTCATGGAGGTTATATTCTCCTGGAGGACATTTTCTTTTCTTTTCCTCTCTTTCCTTTTTTCTTCCTGCCTACTTTCCATCCTTTCTTTCTCTCTTTCTTTTTCCCCTACTTTAGAATGTCCTTAAGTAGGATAAACATCTCTTTCAGAGTCTAGTTCGCAGGAAATAAGTGCACAGCTTGGAAACGAGTGGAGATTCAGTTTGGTCTTGCTCTGCAGTCTAACTTATCTTCAGTTCAGAGTACCAGAGAATAAGAAATCCTACTTTGGGACCTGGTGTCTCCCATGTTTTCTTATCTGATTTTACCAGAAATAATGCTCATACTCTGTTTTAATAGCCATCTTACATTTTATATTTAGAACATTGGGAGGAGAATGGATCATCGTGAACTACTCTAGCCTTCTCCCATTGTGCTCCATTTTTTTCTGGAAAATAGTAGCCAAATTATATTTATATTTCAGAGGGTCAGGATTTATGCCCTTCCTCAATGAAGAATGCACAATTCCTATCTCAAAGCAACAGATTACCAACAGAAACTTTGGAGGAATTTTGAGCTGTTTTCTATTTTTAGTTTTTACCCTGCTACGTGATATCACTAAGATGCATCCTCTGAGGGAAGGTAAAACAAGGCGAGAGGAAGTATCATAGCTCTAGGCAGGCATGGAGTCTACATGATTAACATTCATGAGGAAGACTGCTGATAAAAGATTCTGGTTCTTTGCTCATCTATTTTTCTTTTATTTCTTGTTAGGTGAGTATGTGCCAGCTTATTTATAGCCGGAATAAGATCAGAAACCTGGGAGTAAATCTTATCTCTGATTAAGCCAGAAACAGACATCACAGGATTACCTCCCTTTTGGTTAAAGATCTTCGTTTATGCTGTAACTGCCCTCTTTTAGCTAGTTCTGTATGAATTAGGATATGAGAAAGATGATGGTACAGGCCAATTACATCTCATTGTAAGGCTAAAAACAAATAAATTACTAACTACTTTGGTATGAATCTATGATTATCTTAACTCTTTTGAATACTTCAAAAAATTGTTGTTGTTGTTATGTTATTGTTATTTTAAATAGCATGTCAAATTGACTGTTTATGAGTTACTTTCCAATGACCATGAAGCTGTTTCTCAGGCAGAGTAGTTTCTGTTATTTTTTTTTAATGTATTTTCTTCCTACAGCATCTTACTTGTTTTGAGTGTTCACTGCATTTTCAATTCTGAATAATTTCATGTTTAACTTACACTTATTATTCTTTAGAGATTTAACCAAGTCATTTATATCTCTTTATCTGCCTCATTTTATTCTATGTCATTTCTCTATATTGGCTCTCCAAATTTGTGTTTCACCAAAACATGTGTCTTGTGGCATATTAGCTACTTTTACTCCAAAAGGGAACTAATGTTTTACCAGAAATGATGTCCATTCTGGGCTTTCATAAATATCTGGTATTCATTACCTAATTGGCTAGGTCATTAGAAAGACAATGGGTACCACAAACACTGTTGGTTATATATTCAATATCCATCATTCCTCCTATACTAAGAGAACTCTGAATTTTCTCCGAATGTCCACTCTCATTTCTCAAATGAATCAAACATATTTCAGAGAGGCTTACCCCAGATTAGTTTAACACAGTTATGGGGGTCCCATTAGTCATCATTGTGTGATGAAATTCTGGAAGTGATGAACGAGGAGAAATGTACTCTTGCCTCTAAAACACAGAAGAAAAGATGATCCCTTTGAATTTTGTCATATCTGAGTATCATTTTTACAATTGTTGCAGCTCTCAGTTTTTTTTTAAATTTTGTGTATTAATATAGGTGACTTTCAAGGATGACTGGCTGCAAAGGAAAACAAAGAAGTGGGGTGGAAACTTATAAGAAAAGTGAAGAAGGTAGAAGAAAAAAAATAGGGAAGCTGATGAGAAAGATCCAGTAGAGAAGGAAAATTAATGGTACAGAAGAGAGTTGGGGAGGAGTGCTGAAGTAATACCCTTGAACAGGTAAGAATGGCTAAGAGGTAAGAATCAAATAGAGAGATGGATTTAGATGGGAGCACAGATAATCCATGCATGTTGTCAGGTTACATAGGGTATTGTGGATATGCCTGAAGGTAGGTGAGAACATATAGTTGTGGAAGTCTTGAAATCTTTCATCTAATTGTTTCAATTTTGAAGTATTCTTGTATTTTCATAATTTGTTCAAGGTCTTATAACTAATGAACTAATAAAGATTTATTTATTTATTTGTGAGAGAGAGAGTACACCCATGCTCACGAGTGGGGGGAGGGGTAGAGGAAGAGAATCTTCAAGCCCACTCCCCACTGAGCTCAGAGCCTGCCCACCACAGGGCTAGATCCCATGACCCTGAAATCTAGACCTGAGCCAGAACCAAGAGTCAGATGCTTGACTGACTGAGCCACCCAGGTGCCGCAAGGTCTCATCACTAATAAAGGCAAGAAACAGATCAAACTCAGGAGTCTGTTCATATGTTTTTCCTATAAGCATCATGGCTTCTGAAAGTAGGCAGTATTACAATTCTGTCAAGACAAGATCCCAAAAAAATCTCCTTTCTTACCAAACTCTAGTTATTTTGTGATGCACATGTGAACAAATCTAGGCATTCGTTCATAATTGATCTAAAACCATCATAACAGTTCTCTTCTTCATTGTCCCAGCATCACTTGCAGATATGGGTGGTTCAGTTCTGGACAATAAGGTACAAGTTTGTTATAAATGTTTCTGGAAATGCTTCTTTCTTAATTAAAAGAGACCAGTGTTTCTAGCACTATCCCTATCTCACATTCTGCCTTTATATCTGTATCGAACATTTATGATAGCTGGGGCTACAGCAGCCATCTTGCCGTTATTACAAAATAAAACAAAATACTGTACTTAAGGTTGGTGCATTAGAAAGAATAATAGAACCCAGATTCCTAATGGCATCATAGGACAGCTGACCTGAATATGGATAAATAAATGACAGTTTGAATAAGTTATTTTTATGTAGGTACTTACTGCCTAATGAAGTTGTAAATGATGTGGCTAGAATGCCATCATTCTTTAACTTTTTTTGGGGAAAAAAAAAAAAAAGAACCTAAAACTCTGTTATGATAGAATTCTCAAAACAGATATTAATTATGAAGCTACTGATTTCATGATTCTGCTGTGTTCTAAGAAATGCAAAATTAGTTGTAAATTTTTAATGTAGGTAGAAAATAAATCCTACCACTAAATGTTTAAGTAATGCTTGCCCCCTGGTCATTTAAAAATGTTATTCATTTCATGTACTGCTGACACAGTATATTTTAAAATTCTTAAGCAAAAGTAATTTTCTATTGGCTTGAATTAGGAGAAATTAGACATCACATTAGAAGTTTGAAAATTAAGACGTGTCTAAATTAAGCCCATGTTTTTGAATGGAAAATTTCCTTTAATATCACCTTACAAAATTACATAGATCAGTTGGTATGCCAGGAAATGTATTTCCAAGTGTATTTTGATATAAGATTTTATGGTCTGACACTGAAAAATAATTTAAAACTTTATGCAGGCAGAGTGAAAAGAAGAAAGATCTCCTGGGAGTTTCCTAATTGTATTGATCCATTGAATTATCCAATTCAGAAGCTGCTTTACTTATGTTTTCTTGTTATGAGAGATGATGAATGGCCACACTGTTTAAAGCACTTCAAGTTGAATTTATTCTTACTTCTAGCTGGTGTCCTAACTGATGAATAGTCAAACAACTCTGGAAAACACTAGAATTAACAAAATTAAAGAATATTGTTTGGAGGGTTAAGTTTATCTTGTGTTTTTTTTTTGTTTGTTTTGAATTAGTTTGGTTTTTTGTTTACTGTAGAACTTCACTAAGGCTTTCAAATTCTAAGGTACATATTAAATTCCCTAAGCAAAGAATAAAGTAGGCAGTGTTTTGTAAATTTATTTGATCACGGAAGTTGTTATGTTAGAAGCTGCTCTCCCTACAGACACTTCCTAAAACACATATTAAATGGATCTAGAACTCACAAAATCATCATTTTAGCCTTGAAACACAAGAAAGGGAAAAAAACCAAAGCACCTAAAAGGCCAGACATATGTGGGTTTAAAACTGGTCTTCCAGTGATATACCCAGTTAGCTTTAGCCAAGTGGTCTGACTTTGCAGAGGCTTTGCTTCTTTGTAAACTGAGGAAATAATACTACTGTTTAACAGTGCTAGTTGGAGAATTCAAATGTTGAAATTTATTAAGTGTCTGGAACATACTGAGTACCCAATCAGTGGTGGTGTTCACAATAGCTGTTTATAATACTACCAGCAATGTTAATGGATATTATTAAAATGATGTTTTAGTACTATTATATATTTAATTTATCTATGCTACCCCTGACCCTGAGGGGGCCAATAAGTAACTCCTGCCTTCTTTGATAATTACTTTGCTCATGTTTTATATTATAAATCTGAGCTTTATTGAACCTATGTCAGGATAGAAACAAACAATGGACACAATTCAAAGGTGGTTTTTTTCTGAATTATCCAAGTGCTAAGAGTGAGAAAGTCCTTGGAACTCTAGAGTTATAGAGAATGCCACTTGAGTTAAGGGTTATAGTTATTTGTTTACCATTCAGTGCAGAAATATTTTTTATCATGTAAATAAATGGAGATGATTAAAAAAATTACTATTTGGTAGAAAAATAGGGCAGTTTTGGAGGATTTTACTGGCTTTCCACTACTACAACCCTCACCTCACAGGTGAAGGATCCATTTTGGGAGTTACTTCAGCTTCTAAGTATGTTTATCAAAATTTGTCCTCAGAGTGGGGAAATGGCCCACTGGGAAAGTTGTGGACCCAGTGGATGCATTTTAAACTAGACTGTAGCCAAGCAAGGCTTAATACTTGCTCCCTATATTTACCACTAGATCCTGTATGTCCCCCCATGTGCTCCATTCTAACTGGGGGACACTTCTGGTCTCTGGGCATCTGTATCAACTCAGCTGTACCCAATAGTCCTCAAAATATCTGAGCACTTCCCTTTTTTCTGCTGTACAGTTACCTGAGTAAATGACCGTAGATAACTTTGGCGATGAACAGGGAAATCTTCATAGCATATACTTACCATGGTTTTGCAAAGTCTACCTCTTCTGTCAGATTGCTCCAGATCTAAATATTGACTCAGGTCCAGGAACCAAGAAGTGTATTGTTGTACTTTATCCACACAATCACACACATTCCTACATTTCCATTCTTGCTTTTTTATTATGGATGTTAAGAATCACCTTCATTGGCTGACTATTTTTTTTTTCCCCTAGTGTTGTTTATATCTTCCCGAGGATTCATTCCTGTTGGTTGCCTTTCCATCCTTGCCCACCTTTCTATATAGTAACTGTAATCTCCTGGATTTTTGTGTTTAAGTGTCACCACCTGGCCTCTATTATTTCAGTGCCCCAATGTCCCTGTTTACATTGAGACTAGCTCAGTGAGGGTTAAGTTATTCCTGGACAGCAGCAGAGAGGGACCACTAAACTTCTTACTGATGCAAGTACTCCTTTCAGTAGCACAGTGCTGATTACTTTGGGTGGATGATGTGTCCTCTGGGGTCTCCTATGAAACATAATCCTGGGTTTTCTGGCCTTACTATCATGTATCCTTTCCAGTATGCTCATTTCCCTGAACCTTATTTCTTTTTCTACCATCCTGAAGAATAAAAACTTAGGCATTTCTATTTCACTTACTGTGGGTCATTCTTGCTCCAGGCTTCTAGAGTCATTCTAGCAGTAAGTTTGCCCTATCGCTGGGGTCCTTGTCAGGTATTGCATCCTATATCTTCAGAAAGTGCCACCAAATTAATAATTTTTTTTTTAATATTTAGTCTTGCTGCTGGCCCCTTTGATGAAACACTCCCAAAATTCAATCTTACAGGTATTCCCAATACATGCTAGCTAATACTTGTATCATCTTCAGAGTGTGATGTCTTTCATCCCTATTAGACCCAACATATGCCCCAGCTGAGAAATGTTGAGCTGGAATCAGCAAGACTAGGTAATTCTTAGATTTGAAAATCCAAGAACAAATGAATGCCTCTTAGTCATCGTTTTCTGCTTTCTTTCTATATGTAATGATATTGACAAATTTATTCTTCTTTTTAATTGGTTTTATTTTTATATTATAATTTTTGTACCCTCCTAAAAATGTAACTCAAGTTTTTATTAATATTTGCTATAAACCATCATGAGATGGGAAAAAATTCTGATTTGGACTAATCAAGAAATACTAGTGTGTTTAAAAAATTTTATAGCATCTTTTAAGTGATGATATATTATATGCCTTCCTGTGTTCAAATGTGATTGATTAAGAGAGAGACTGATTCCAATGACTGCAGCCTTGGAGCTCTGTAGTCAATGTAGACTTAAATCCTGGATTGCTTATTAGCTGTGTGACTTATATATACTATAAAAGCTCTAACATAATTTCCATATCTATGTAAAGGGAATAGTTATGCTCTCTCTCGCATAGGGCTGATGTGATAATTTATGAACTAACTAGGACAATGAAAGCACTAAGCTAAGACTTGGCATGGAGTAAGTGCTCAACAAGTGGTACCTACTAGAGGATTATAATGAGATGTCACATCCTTTCTTACTCCCATGTTGGCATATATTGGATCAAATCTCATATCAAATTTTGCTGTATTCATAAAATCAAAATAAAATAATTATAGCTAAAATAATCTTTATTTTGCTGACTTCCAGAGAGATTTTTCTATACTTTGCTTAGATTGCTTGTACACTTATTTTTTTTATTTTGATATTCATATAATATCTTCTATCCTAGGATATCATAGATACTTTTTAGAATAGGCATTATGTTTTGAATATTATTTTATCCTTCTACTCCATTCTCTGTAGTGTCTCGTATACACCCGGTGTTCAAACTATATGTTCTAAAACAAATAAGGAGCACTAAATCCTAACTAACATTCATTTTATCAACAATGAAACAGTTATAACTGTATATCCACTCACAGCATTCTTATAAGGACAGTGAGATATAAATTATGAATGTGAAAAGTGAACTGGGGAGAAAAAGCAAATGTAGAAGTTATGGTAGAATTATGTGCATTTGTGTCAAGGTTTCAGGTTCTTACTTTATTAGTACTTATGCCATGAGTGTCATAACTTTTAAGGACAAAGATGTGGGGAGATCATACTGTTGAATATTGCTGAAGTCAGTCTTCAAACATGTGTATAATCCATACCAAATACTTAAGCTTTTGAATGAATCAAGATAAAGACTGTTTTTGCAGCTTCATCTCTCCACCTTTCATCATCTCTTTCTCCTTGCCTTTGTCTTATTTCAAAGCCTAAGTCTGTCAAAAGAAAATAAAAGTATGTGTTTTTTCCTTACCTTTATGGGCCCTTTGCTAAAGCCTTAAATTAGCCCCTCCTTATAAATAGGGCATTTGTTTCCATAAAATGTGAGATCCTTTACTTGTCTAACTTAAAGTGGACAATGTGAACAGAACAGAATGGTTTCATTACTATTCCTCTTTTCCACACAGTTTAATAAATGTATATCCACATTTAAGTACAAAATGCATACACATTTAAATTATAGTTTGAAGGAGCTTGAGAATTATTGTTTTAGACGTTCCTTGAATATTTGTCCTCTTCTAAAAACAACTATTTTCTTTTTGCATTTGCAAATTACCATGAAGCAGGGATGAAAAACTATTATTGACCCCACCTCCCACTTGTTTTTGGAGAATCCGAGAAAAAGTAAATTTAATTGGTGTTACAGAGCCGAATATAGCATTTTCACATTAAAAATGAGGTCGGTCAAGTACTACTATGTCCACTCACACATATATACACAAAGCATTAACAAAGATTCGCTTTTCCACGTATGGTATTTGGATCTATGGTTAATGGTAACTCATAAATAAACTGTAGTATAGTTTAGAATTGGGCATTTTATTGGTTAGCAGTTAGTATATTCAGTTTAGAAAATATATTTTTTTGGTGTTTCTTTCTGTTCTGGTAATAATTCCAAAAACATTTCACCAAGTTTATCAGTGATATATTTCTCATTAGTTTGAAATAATAGAGGTTTTACTGTATTCGTTATATGAAGAAATTTCAAAGAACCACTTAATCAGTGGGTACAGGTTTTAAAAATATAAATCAAGGGGCACCTTGGTGGCTCAGTTGGTTAAGCTCCCAACTCTTGATTTTGGCTCAGGTCATGTTCTTAGGGTCCTGGGATCTGAGCCCCATTTTGGGTTCTGCACTCTGTACAGAGTCTGCTTATCTCTCTCTCCCTCCCTCTCTAACCCTTCTCCCCTAGTTCTCTCTCTCTGTCAAATAAATAAATAAAATCTTAAAAAATATATATAAATCAGTATCTCCCTATGTTAATAGTTTACTTAATATATAGCCCCTTTTGCAAGAACAAACATGTATTAGTTTTACTTTTTGTAGAAAAAAAAATGACTGAAATAATGAATACAAAGTTCAACAAAAAATGTATCTTTAGAATACCATTTGATATCATTGATCTCTCTGTGAATCTATCTGTGATCAATAACATGGCCAGGAGTGAAAGAACAGAATAGAAAAAATAGTCACTGGATAACATGGATTCATAATACAGTGTTAGAGGCCATGCATAGTTCGTTAAAATAATTTGTTCTCTGATTATTTTTCTGTTGTCAGTCCATTCCTAACAAGAAACTGAGGATCCAGGTGACTATCCTAAGCAAATGCAGGACTTCTGAGTTACAGAATTAAGTCACCATTATTGCATTTAGAGAGCCCTTATCATGACACCACTTTAAGATTTATACTATAAAGCGACAATAATTATGACAGACTGTTACTAATGTAAGCATATACATTGAGATCAATGGAAAAAAAACAAAGCCCACACATAAACAAATATGTATATAGTCAATTGATTTTTTTAAAGATTCATTTATTTATCTTAGTGTGTGAGTGAGGGGTGGGGGAGGGGCAGAGGAAAAGAGAGAGAAAGAATCTCAAGCAGACTGCCTGGTGAGCACAAAGCCCAATGCGGGCCTTGATCTCATGACCCAGAGATCATGATCTGCTGAAATCAAGAGTTGGATGCTTACCAGACTGAGCCACCCAAGTGCCCCATGGTCAAGTGATTTTTGACAGAAGTGCCAAAGTAATTCAGTGAGGGAAGAGTAAGTGTGCAGAGTTTGAGAAACCCAGGCCGGGTGGGCACTCTCAATAAAAGCCCTGTAAAGCAAGGCTTGAGTAAGCTTTCCTGGTCGGCAAAACTACACGAATGCTGTCATACCTCATTGCTGGAAGAGTTAGCAAATCCCCAAGTGACTCCATTGGGAAGGAATACCTGTAAGCTTATGCCTGGTTTTTCCTGGACTTTACCCCATGTGCCTTTTCCCTTTGCTGATTTTAATCTGTATCTTTTCACTATTATAAACTATAACCACTAGTTTAACAGCTTTTCTGAGGGATGTGAGTCCTTATAGCAAATCATTGAGTCTGCTGGTAGCCTTGGAGATCTTGGACCCAACTGTGTTTTCATCAGATGATATTGGAATTTCCAGATGTATATAGAACCAAAACCAAAATCCTAATCCTTATCTTACACCATAATTAAAAATCAATTTGGAATTTGTTACAGGTCTAAATATGTAAGCTAAAACTATAAAACTTCTGAGCAGAAATACGAATAGAAAATATTCATTAACTTAGGTTGGGCAGTCATTCCTTACATAAAATGCAAAAAGCAAAAAACACAAAAGAAAAATTGACTGAAGTGTGTCACCCCAAATCCAAATGTTGAAGACTTAACTTTCAGTATGACTGCATTTCAAGGTAGGGCCTAAAGAAGGTGATTGCTAAATGAGTTCATAGGTTTGAGGCCTTGATCCAGTAGGATTAGTATCTTTATAAGAAGAGACACCAGAAAGCTCTTTTCTTTCTTTCTTTCTTTTCTTTTTTTTTTTTTTTCCTCTGCCATATGAAGACATAGCAAGAAGGGAGCTATTCACAAGCCAGGAAGTGAGCCATCACCGGGAATCCAATCAGCTACCACCTTGAACTTGGACTTCCCAGCCCCCGTAATGCTAGCAAAATAAGTTTCTGTAGTTTATGCATATAGTCTGTGGTATTTATTATGAAAGCTTGAACTGATTAATATGGATGACAGAGGACTTATATTCTGCAATAAAGAACCATACCAACTCAATAAGAAAAGAAGCCCCAACAGTGGGCAAAAAAAAATCGGGCAGATGCTTTATAAAAGAAGAAATACAGATGTCCAGTTAGCACATGAAAAGACACTCAAGGCATTTAGTTAAGAAATCCAAATTAATAACATAGTGAGATACCAATAACTAATCAATAGAAAGGCTTTAAAAGTATTAACAATGCCAAGTGATGGAGAAAAGGCATGACTTCAGCTTCATTCACTACTTCTGTGACTTTAAATGATACAGCCACTTTGGAAAATATTTGGCAATTTCTTGCAGAGTTTATTATATACTTACTATATGGCTAAACTCTACGACTAGAAATGTATCCAAAGGAGATGAAGACATATTTGTACAGAAAAATGTACATGTGAATGCTCATGGTAACTTTATTCATAAGAGCCAAAACCCCAAAATAATGTGTATATGTATCAATAGATGAATAGATAAATAAAATAAGCTATGTCCATGCAATATAATATAGTCAATAAAAAAGGAATAAACTACCAGTGCATAAAAACTACATGGATAAAACTCAGAAATATTATGAAGGCAGGAAAAAAAATCGGGCACAAGAAGTATGCCCTTTGATTCCATTCATGTGAAATTCTAGAAATGGAAAAGCTACCTATTGTGGCAGAAAAAAGATCAGTGGTTTCTTGGTATGATGTGAGGGTGCAGGTGCTGATTTTAAAAGGGTACAGATGCACTTTGGCAAATATGGAAATATTCAATATCTTGATTTTCGTGGTATTTATACTGTATATTTGTCATATTTTATTAAAGTTATGTTTAACTATGTGGCTTTATTATTTGTAAATCATACCTCAATAAATTAATTTTAAAAAGAGGGAATGTAATGTGAAACATATATGCATTTAATTTGCATCTCCTGTTATTGTCTCTGTTAACAAATGAGACACTGCCAATATCGGCTGCTTCTTTATAGGGCAATTGTTTTAGGATGGTTTTTCCATGGTGTACCTTAGTATGTGTTTTGAATTTTGAATCAACAAATGTGTTACCTTTTAAAAAATTACACTTTTTCCTTATATTCCAGAACCTAACACCATCCCAGGAATAAAGTAGGCACTATTAATGTATATTTAATTAAAACTAAGACTGTGAACTGAATCATGACTTATTGTTTAACACATATTGAGCATATATTATAGTGATAGCTTTCTACATATCTCAGAAGAAAAATTTTTACTGGATAATATTTCAAACAAGTACTATTTTAGGATAATAATAGAAGAAAATTTTGATATGTATCATTAGTTCTTTCAGTATTCTTCAAATTGGCTTTAAGGGGACAATAGTCATGAATCAATACAACAGAAATGTTTAAAACATTGATGTAGTGTCTAGCTGGACAGAAACTGTTACAATCAATAAAACAGAACATCCACTAAGTCATGGCACATAACAGATAGTGGTAAAGATACTTTTTTTTTTTTTCACAGAAATTTGTAATAAAAACAATATGTAGAATTTGTTGACAACATTTCTGTGGGCTGGTGAATTCAGTTATTCTCTTAAGATACATGTTTTTATTTTGTTATGATTTTATTTTCATTTTCTTCTTTGAATATAGAAGCATTTGTTAAATATCTACTATGTATGAAGGTAATTTTACATCAATACAAAGTTATCTTGTTCCTATAATTACAGTTATTTGTAAACTAAATGACACTGGAAATAAATTTAATACACAGTTTTATTTCTATATAGTTATATATACATAGATTTTAAAATTATAATCTGGAGAATATATTTCAGTATTAGAAAGTTTAGTTTTAAAACATACATTTGAGAACATCTATGAAGATCATTTATCCCATTTATTCTGTTACACCTTTACTTCTTTTGGATATGTGCCACACCCACAATATTGTGTGTGTGTGTGTGTGTGTGTTTTTCCTCATTAACGCATTTTACAAGGGACACTAATGAATTGGAATGTGTGAAAAAGAAAGTGGCCTCTATAATTAGTGGGTAGGAAGCTATATTGCTGACAGTCAGCTCTCGCTAAAGATCAGCAGAAAAACTTGTGGATAAAGTAAAGATGAATTTACTAGAGTAACTTCAGGAAGGATGAACCAACTTTGAGACAGTCTTAATAGTATCTCAAAAAAGAAAAATTAGTGGAAGATATCTATAGTGTTTTAATGCATTGATTCTGTGATTTTAGGTTGGTGAACAGGGTGGGTGGGCAAAGTTTATGACAAGTTATCTTTGTATTAGTGGGCAAGCTGTGGTGGTGGTCTCGAAGAGAGCCTTGATCAACAAAGTTTTATCTTACTTAAGTGAGGTATTTTGCTAGTTCACAGCTTTGCTTAGCACAGGAAAGGGTGTATCTGTTTTGTCTCAGAATTGTTCAGCACAGGGACAGAAAGTATATTTGTTTTCATTTTCAATGTCAGATGAGTGGCAGTTTAAAAAACTGGGGCTGTTTAGTATAAATTTAACAATACTGTTCCCAGCTTGGAGTAAAGAAGAATGATGGTGATCGTTAGTTTCTTAAATAAAAATCTATTGTAAAAAATTCTACAAGAGGGATTGGGCAACTGTATCAGCAGACCTGACATAGTAGCCCGAGCTTAATTTCTTGATGTCCTAAAGAAAAGAAAAAATCTAACACTGTGGAAGTACAGTAAATGTAAAAAGCACATAGAATCAGCTACATAAACTGTAAAAGAATACTAATCTGTGTATTAGTATGAAATCAAAAATTTTCAATAGTCTTCATTTATTTTACATAATATTTAATATAGTATTAGATATTAATAACATTCAGCATTTAACTGGTTTAAGGATTAGAATATTTTCAAAGAAATTTTGTGTCCTACAGGAAAAATAATCTTGTTGTCTTTTTATACTGGTAAGTTTGACATACTATGAGACATGTCCTCAGTGAGAATCTAGTCCTTTCTGGTCTATAAGAAAAAGCACTTTGTTGGAGTAAAAACACTTAGATTTTGATCTCTGCTTTGCCAGTTAATTCTAGCTGTGTGAACAGGAAGAAGCCCTTAACATCATTGACCTCAATGGGTCACTACTAAAATCATTCTAATAATATGAGAGAGAAAATGCATAGGATATTTGAAACACTATTATAAACTAGAACACAGTTTGCAGGTGGCTTAATATCTTTTTTTTCTATGAACTTAAAAAAATTCACGCTGAAGTTGTCTCACTTTGTTGAGACAATCTAGCAATCTAGCATTGCTTAGATTTCTACATTCCATTTTTCAGAGAGTACAACTGATTCTTTGGCTTCCTTTTGTTAACAAATGAAACACTGTATTTAAAATACAAAATCATGTGGAATCTGGTATACAAGGAAAGCATATTTCAATAGTCTGTGTGTTAACTGTTGTGTTTCTCAATTCTCTGTGGTGTTTCACTTTGCACAAAGAAGGAAATGTTTTCTACCAAGTAAGACTATTAATTTGGATGCAGGGCTTCTGTAGACTAACTGGGGTACACACATAATACCGTAAATCTTATTCTTGGTATTTTATTAAAATGAGCTATTGCAAAATCTTTGAATTCTGTTCTAGCTAGATATTCCCTGACAAATTTATATAGAACTTTTTCATCTCCACATTTGTTATCTGAATAATTATTTTCCATAATAATTCATAATAACTAAAAAGATTTCTCTGCCTCATATTGTAGTGTCTTTAAGTTTCAATTTTATTCAAAATTGTATACAGAGAATTCTTTTAAGTTTTTAATTCCAGCTAGTTAAAATACAGTGTAATGTTAGTTTCAGGTGTATGATATAGTAATTCAACACTTGCATACATCACCCAGTGCTCATCGCAGCAAGTGCACTCCTTAATCCGCAATAAGTATCTTACCCATGCCCTCATCCACCTCCCCTCTCATAACCATCACTTTGTTCTCTATAGTTAGGAAACTGTTTCTTGGTTTGCCACCCTCTTTTTTCCCTTTTGTTCATTTGTTTTGCTTCTTAAATTCAACATATGGATGAAATCATATGGTACTTGTCTTTATCTGACTAACTTATTTCACTTGGCATAATATTCTCTGGCTCCTTCCACGTCCTTGCAAATGGCAAAATTTTATTCTTCTTTATGACTGAGTAATATTCCATTGTATATATATATACCACCTCTTCTCTATCCATTTATCAGTTGGTGGACATTTGGGCTCTTTCCATAATTTGGCTATTGTAGATACTGCTGCTATAAACATCTGGGTACATGTATCCTTTTGAATTAGTATTTTTGTATTCTTTGGGCAAATACCTAGTAGTGCAATTGCTAGATCTAGGGTAGTTCTATTTTTAACTTTTTGTGGAGCCTCCATACTGTTTTCCAGAGTGGTTGTACCAGTTTGCATCCCCACCAGTAGTACAAGAGGCTTTCCCTTTCTACAAATCCTCACCAGCACGTGTTGTTTCTTGTATTGTTGATTTTAGCCATTCTGACAGGTGTGAGGTGATATGTCATTGAAATTTTGATTTGCATTTCCCTGATGATAAGTGATGTTGAGCATCTTTTCATGTGTCTGTTGGCCATCGGGATGTCTTCTTTGAAAAAATATGTATTCATGTCTTCTGCCCATTTTTTTATGTGGATTATTTACTTTTTGGGTGTTATGTTTGGTAAGTTCTTTATTGATTGTGGATACTAACCCTTAATTGGATATGTTATTTGCAAATATCTTCTCCCATTCCATAGGTTGCCTTTTAGTTTTGTTGATTGTTTCCTTTGCTGTGCGGAAGCTTTTTTATTTTGATGAAGTCCCAGTAGTTTATTTTTGTTGTTCTTCCCCTTGCCTAAGGAGACATATCTAGGAAGAAGTTGCTATGGCTGATATCAAAAAGGTTACCTCCTGTGTTCTCTAGGATTTTTATGGTTTCTAGTCTCACATTTAGGCATTTAATCCATTTTGAGTTTATTTTTGTGTATGGTGAAAGAAAGTTGTCCAGTTTCATTCATTTGCATGTTGCTGTCTAGTTTTCCCAACACTGTTTGTTGAAGAGACTGTCTTTTTCGCATTGGATATTCTCTCCTGCTTTGTTGAAGGTTCATTGACCATATCGTTTTGGGTTCATTTCTGGGTTTTCTCTTCTGTTCTTTTGATCTATGTGTCTGTTTTTGTGCCAGTATCATACTGTTTTGATGACTACATCTTTGTAATATAGGTTGAAATCTGGAATTGTGATGCTTCCAGCTTTGCTTTTCTCTTTTAAGATTGCTTTGGCTATTCAGGGTCTTTTGTGGTTCCATACAAATTGTAGGAATTTTTGTTAGAGTGCTGTGAAAAATGTTGATGGTAGTTTGATAAGAATTGCATTAAATGTATAGATTGCTTTGGGTAGTATTGACATTTTAACAATGCTTTTTCTTTCAATCCATGAGCGTGGAATGCTTTCCCATTTCTTTGTGTTATCTTCTATTTCTTTCATAAGTGTTCTGTTGTTCAAAGTACAGATCTTTTATACCCCTTTGGTTAGGTTGATTTCTAGGTATTTCTCTGTTTTTGGTGCAGTTGTAAATGGGATTGATTCCTTGATTTCTCTTTCTGCTGATTCATTTTTGGTGTATAGAAATGAAAAACACACAGCTAATAGTATCCTCAATGGGGAAAAACTGAGAGCTTTTCCTCTATGGTCAGGAGCAAGACAGGGACGTCCACTCTCACCACTGTTATTTAACGTAGTACTGGAAGTCCTAGCCACAGCAATCAGACAACAAAAAGAAACAAAAGGCATCTAAATTGTCAAGGAAGAAATAAAACTTTCACTATTTGCAGATGAGAAGATACCATATATAGAACAACCCAAAAAACCCTACCAACAAACTGCTGGAACTAGTAAATGAATTCAGTAAAGTCACAGGATACAAAATCAACGTACAGAAATCTGTTGCATTTCTGTACACTAATCTTTATTTTCCGTTCTACAAAGCGGGAGAAGTGAGAGAAAATAGTACTAAGAAACTATTAATGTTTTTTTTTAAATCTCAAGTTTTGAAATGCAATAGCAAAAAGCAAAGCAAATAGACTCTGAAGTTAGGTTACCTGGGTGTGATTATCTTACTCTGTGGTGTGAGTGATGTTAGGCATTATATGGCATCTTTTAACTCAGTCCCCTGATCTGTAAAATAAAGATAATGATAATACCTATGTTTTAGTGTTGTAGAAAGATTAAATAATATGATAGATATGGAAATCTCATAGTGTCTAACACAGTGTGGACACTGAATATTAAGTATTATTTTATAATTGGAGATTGTCTTTCCTTTTCTGCTCCAAGCAATCATATATGCTTGGAGATGCATACATGCACCTGGACACATGGACAGTTTTATCACCCACATTTAGCTTTTTGAATTATGACACTATAACTATGCAACTTAGACCTGATTTGGTAGTTGGAGGAAAATTTTCCATAGAAGTCCTCAAACGACTTGTTTAAGGACTTGTTTAGAGAGTTCATCTTGTAAGTGCTGCCAGGAATAGATAACAAATGCACAGCAGAAAGAGCTAAATATTATAGTCTAGAGAACCAATTCAGCAGACCTTCCTGAAATGTAATATACCCTCTTAACGGTGAATTCGAATATTGGTTTAGTTAGAAGCTTACTGTTGGTGAAGTTAGAAACCTGTGCTTACTGTTCTCTCTAAGGAGAACTAACTTTAAATTTTCTGCTACTTCAGAGGTATGGAGTGCTACACAGAAAGTGAATAAACAGTTTTAATGTAAAAAGTAGAAGAAAACAAGTAATTCTTTACAAAAAGTAATCTGATATATATATTAAGTGTAGAAAATAGGAGGTCTGAATCCAAAGCAGAGGAAATGTCATTTTCAAATCAAATTAAATTTAGACTAAAATTAAAATTAAATGTCAGTATAATATGTTACCATTTCCATATAATGTACTTTGTTGAATAAATGTTTAACTATAAATGTAAGAATTTTACATTCATGAATAAAAATCTATTATAAATTCTTCAACTTGTTTATATCTATATGAAATAAACCAAGAGTCAAACTTTAGGAGATAAACTATATTTTGGATAATAATTAATGTAAACTAAAATATTTTGGAGTCCAAGAAACTTAAGTCCCCCTGCTCCCAAAGGATGATTTCTCAGATAATTTTAAAAAAAATAAAATTCACAAAATTTTCTTATTCTTAGGCCTTCCATCAATGTTTTTTTCTGTAATTTGTATATAAGCTTCTTTAATTTTTATCTGACTGTATAGTTCCTTTGTCACATATGTTTGGAAAGTTTTTGATCTGTCTTGAACTAATCACAGTGAGTCCAAAAATAGAATTTTTACAAGCCACACATTGTAAAGAGTTTATCTATGAAAGTAGGACCAGCTCTGATAGATTCGATCTGAATGAATCAAATAACAATTTATGATCAGAGCTGGTGAAGTTCACAGATAAACCCTTTTCCTCAAGTTCTGTTTGTTAACTTGGCAGGAAATAACAACTCTTTTGGTTTAGGCTAAGGATTTGTCACTCCTCCATTGAGATTCTTAGAGACTTTTTTTGCTAAATAATAGTTCTAGGTGTGTGTGTGTGTGTGTGTGTGTGTGTGTGTATGTTTTATGCTCATAAGGACAGTTAGTTGTTCAACCTGACTTATAAAGATTCCACTTGATTTCTGCAATTTCTCATTGGCTTAAATTGTGTATCATATATCCTTTCTTGTGGAAGAGAAAAAATACAGAATTGTTTCAGTGTTCTTCTTTTGTTCATTAATCAGCTGTACCAGTTTGAAAAGCATAGGGCATTTTTCTGACATCCAGTTAAACAAACAAACAAGCAAACAACAACAACAACAACAACAAACAAAACTTGGTCCATTTAGAGCTTGCTTTCTGGCATTGCTAAGGTAGGTACAGAGCATCCTTTATTCTAGGGCAAGACTCTTCTCAGGACTGTACAATATGCTGTGTAATAGGAGGTCTTTCCAAGCTGGCTGCTATGGGCTCTGGGAATTGTTTGACTTACTCTTCTTTGGTTCTTTCCTTGGCCTTGTGGACTTTCATGCCATGCATGTACAAATTTAATGCAACCAAAGATTCAAGAAAACTCTTTTGCATCTTTTAGTAGCCCTTTCTCTATACCGCTCCCCACTCTGTGCTGCTCTGCCCTGCAAATTCTAGTCCCCTCAGTTTCCTTAAAATCTGGTCTCTATGTCCTCAACTCAGCAGAAGAGCGAAAAGGATGTGACTTCACTCTCTGCACTGAGTCTTGGAGACTATGCCATAGCAATACGATAGCATAATTTTAGAGCTCATCTCATTTGTTTCTCCTCTCAGCAATCACAGTCTTGTAGTGACTATTGTCCAATGTCTGAAAACCATTGTTTCATTTCTTTTTCCTCTGGCTTTTTTAATTGGTTAAAGCTGAAACATAGCAGTTTGGCAGTTTCTGGTGAAATCAAACATGAGCTTAACACATAAAATAGCAAAATTCCAGTCCTGGGTATTTACCAAAGAGAAATTAAATCATATATTCAGGAAACAACCTATACAGAAATACTCATAGCAGCTTTATTTATAATAGCTACAATTTTAAATAATCCCAAAACACACAACAAACTTGAGTGGATTAACACATTTTCCTGTATTTGTATAATGAGACTATTACTGAGAAATACAAGAACATATCATTGATATGTACTACATGGAAGAATTTCAAAACTATTTTAATAAAAATAAGGAGCTAAACCAAAAACGAGTGCATTCTTTCTGATTCCATTCATGTGAAGTTCTAGAATGAACAAAACTAAGCCACAGTGATAGAAGTCGGACTGATTATTGCCTAGGGGGTGGGGTTGGGAAATTGAACACTAAGAGCCACGAAGGAGGGATCTTTTTAGAGTGGTGGAAAGTTTTCTTATCTTGATTGATATAGTGACCATACACACACACTCTGTAAATTCAACTTAAATACATTTTTCATAAAAGGTAGCTTAGACCAGTGTGGCAGCAATGGAGATGGAATGAAGAATATGAATTTGGAAAATTCTAGATATATAAAAGAGATAGGATTTAATGATGGAAATGACAGTGAAAGAGGATGGATAGGAAGTTTTTCAAAGGTAATTCTGAGATTCTGGCTCAGGTAGGGGTATATTCACTGAAGCAAGAAACCCTGGGAAAGAACTAGACCAAAAAAAGCTGAAGGTAGCAGGAAGAGGGCTGTAGTTCCAACTTTAGTTGGAAGTGCCTTTGATATATGCAAATAAAAATGACATGCAATAAATGAATTCATAGGATTGGAACTAAGAGGCATGTATCAGAGAATCTGTCTGCCATTGGCATTTAGGAGTAATTGAACTACTGATGTAGATTAAGCTACCTGAAAGAGTGAAAAGAGAATTGGACTTTCAGGAATTGCAACTTCTATTGGTATTAAGAGGATGCAGATAAAGGATAGATTTATTTACACTTTGGATATTTATTCATTGATTCAGCAGATAATTTAGAATGCCTTTTATTTACCAGATACTATTTATTGTAAGCACTATAGATAAACAATAAGATAGAAAGAGTCCTCCATTTACGATCACAAATTTAGAATGGAATCAGTTTGATCCACTGTGCAATTTTTCCAACAGTTCATTCATTCACTATTGGTGCATAATCAACTATTAATATATTTATGTTGATTCATGATTGGGTTTTTATCACTCACATTCTAAACAACAACAGAAGTTAACAGACTGGCAGCATGATTTGAAGACCATGGAATCTGGATGATAGATAAGAAGGGATATAGAAGTAAGGAAAGTATATGTTATGATTAGCAAGATTATTCTTTCAGAAAACAAAATTGGAAATATAATGAAGATGTCTTCTGATGTCTTGAACATATCATGTATGCTCCTAACTATGGTCCTAACTATGCACTAAACTTTATGTTCCGTCCATATGCAAAGGCTCTATTTGAAGTCCTTTTCATTTCATACAGAAACTGGCTACACACACACACACACACACACACACACGCACACAAGTTGCTGGGCAAACCTTAATATACTTCCCTGCTGTTCTTCTGCATTGTTTTAAATTAATGGATACGTGAATTACCAAACATTCAAAAAAACTATCTTCCTACCAAGGGAAAATACTTTGTAGAAAATTAAAATGAAGATCAGGACAGGCTTACTATCCTTGGAGAAGTGCACAGCTGTCTCAGGGAAAGGACACTTCAAAAGCAACCAAAAAACATAATATGAACATTTAGAATATGTAAGCACATCGTTTACCTATAAATCCAGTTAAATTTACTATCTCATGAAATAATGAACAATTACCACAGAAACTTTTAAAAAGTGATTAAATGTTGCAATTATATTTAAGAAAATAAAATAAATGTTCATTATAGCATTAAATTAAAATTGAGCCTGTTGAAGTGGCAGATACTTTCTGCAAGCAAAATAATAGGAGACATTCATTAATCATAGAGCCAGAGCAACAGCTAATAGAAAAGACACACACCCAACCATGCAAATTATCCTCTTCTATCAGAAAACTGTGCTCCCTTGACAAATATCTCTTGCCAGTTTCTTGACATATTTACAATTCTAGGTTTATTAAAAATACTTGTACAACTGTTCTAAGGAGTCAATATTTCATTCAATTATTTTTTAAAGATTTATTTATTAGAGACAGAGAGAGAGTGGGGAAAGGGGTAGAGAGAGAGAGAGATTCCTGAAGCAGACTCCCTGCTAAACCCAGAGCCCGACTCAGGGCTCAGTCTCACCACCGTGAGATCATGAAATCATGACCTGAGCCAAAACCAAAGAATCAGACACTTAACCAACTGAGCCACCCAGGTATCCCACACTCAATTATGAAGTAGTTATAATACTTAATGTACTTGCTATAAAATAATTTTTGATATTCAACTAAGAGCTCCCTTAATTTATGTTTATTCTTCAACTAAAATATACCTCACCATGCTTACCATATGTCAATTCAGACACAGATCCATACCCAAATACCTACATTTTTTTATTATTGTTCCTTTGTTCCTTTCAAAAAATAACTGTGTTGATGATGTTGTTCTTTCTTTGTGCAATGGAAGATTACCATTCATCTCTTCCCTGAGTCCATACCCTATCTTTAATTTGCAGAGATCATCATTTGCAACTTATTTTGCCAAATGATTGAACATAGGATGAGGGCCATCAGATGCAATGATAAATATCATAAGTTGGAGTCAGTTACCTGTATTCAATTCCTAGTTTCAGGTCTAGTAAATGTATGACCTTGAGTAATTGTTTTTAACTTACTCACCTTAACTTCATTATCTGTAAAATGGAGAGAATAGTAGTAGATGGTATTACCAAGCACATATAACATGCTAGGCAAAGGTCTAATGTTAATGTATTAATTCATTAATCCTCTCAATAACTGTATGAGATTATCATCATCAGTATTTGGTTTAAGATGGGAAATTTGAAAAAGTAAGGAGAGAAATAATATACCCAATGCTATATACTTTGAATCAAGTCATAGCGAGTTTATTTAATCATAAACATTGAACAGTGCCAATTGCCCCAGCCCCACAAGAGATCCACCACTTAGTAGAATGCCTGTTACATGGTATGAGTTTCAAAAATATCTAACCTCCCATTTGTTATGAAGGATTGGTTGACTCAGCTTAGTCAGCTGATGAGTTGGTAGGCATCCTTTTTTTCCTTGCCCGTGAAGCTTGCCTCCCTCAAGCTTCATATATGGTCAAAATGTCAAAAGTAGAGAATAATAAAGAGAAAAGTACTAAAGTTCATTCACCCCCTCCTCCCAGTTCCAACCCAAATATAGTCATTATTAATGATTTAGTGTGTTTTTATGAAGTTGTTTTTCTTAATACATTCCCTACTCACATACACATAGGTCATATACAAATACCTTATTTTCATTAAATAATTTGATTATTACACAAATATTATACTATATGCTCTTTAAAAAATGTATTCAATATATTTAGACAAAAAAATCAATTCACCTATTCCTCCCATGCCCCATCCCTGCCTCTTGCTCTGTCAATCTGTCCTCTGTATCTACGAGATTGTTTATTTTTTTAGATTCTACATATAAGAGACATCATAAGGTATTTGTCTTACTCTGACTTATTTCACTTAGCGTAATGCCTTTGAGTTCCATTTATATGTATACTATTTTTTATCCTATTTAAATGGTAGGCAGGTGCCCTGTTTAGATATAACCTATAAATTCTAGTGGCCCTCAGAAGCTGCACTGAAGATCTTGCTGTGGGTAGACAAGGTGCAGCTGTCGGAAGGTGTAGGGGAGGGGATGGCTTGGCCTGCCAGGGCGTTGCTGGTGATGCCGCCACAGAAAAATGGACATAGGCTGCTTTTTTTATGGATCTTAATGCCAAGTCTTTGCTGCCCAGCCCTTTGCAGATCCCTTGGTCAAAGAGATCAGGTTTTTCTTGTTTTTTGTTTGTTTGTTTGTTTTTTAAATGTTGTTGTTGTCTTTATCATTCATTTTGTTTGTTTGTTGCTTGTTTTCCTGTTGGAGGGCTTCCTGACACCAAATTAGATATGTATAGGTTATATGTATAGGTAAAATGAAACCCAGGTAACTCACAGCTGTCCCGCTTTCAGTATTATGGGCCCCAACCAGTCTACCTTCTTCAGAGTCCTTTTATGGTTGTCTTTTGAATTATTTCTTAAGTATTTAGTTGAATTTAGAAAGAAGGAATAGGGGGAAAAAAAGAGAAAAGAAAAAGAAAGCATAGGGAAAATTGGTTCTATACTCTCTTATCCAAGAACTGAAAGCTCAAAGCATCTATTTTTAATTGTTTTCAGTCATGAATTTTGCTTTTAATTTTATTTAATCCTCTCTTCCACAATATTTGGATTTATTCCATTGCTCTTTTAAATTACTGACCTTAATTTCTAATATATTCAGTTAAATCTTGTTTCCTAATAAGGTTGGCATTGCAAGTTTTTATTTTGCATAAAAAATAAATGGAGTCACATCCTAGCATTTTTATGCGTAGTGCTTTCACTGTCTTTTGAAAAAGACATTGTTTACCAAGTGAAATACAGGTACCATATTCCAAAGGTAGAGTTGACATTGGAAGGAAGCAGTCAGCCAGGGACTGCCTTCACACTCTTTTTCTTCCTAGAGTGTCCCTGTGACAATTTCTGGTCAGTAGATTGTGAGCAGAGGGTTTTGTTTTACATCTGTGCCTGGTCAGTATAAACCTCCAGCACACTCAGAAAGCAATGCAGAGCCTGTTAGCCCAAATTTTTGAATAACTCTTTGAAAGTTGCCTTTCTTTGTGTATACACTCGGTATTTACCTGAAAAAGAAATGAACTTCAATTCTGTATATTTCTGTGTACATGTTTAGATCTATAATTTGTAAAGCTTATTTGCAGACTGAATGATTCCCTCATTTGCAGATGAATTATTTAGAAGAGTCTTGAAGTTTAACCAAAAGATTTAATATTTTGGTTAGTTCTTAAATAGTATTTTCTAATTGCATTTATTGCAGTTAAAAATACAACATTAAAAATCTGCTCTTTGGGTTTATTGATATAATCTTTATGAATCCATATACAATTATTGTCATTAGTATTGTATAGGTTTTAGAAAAAAATTAATCTATGTAACTAGAGTACAGCAGTCATTATTTATCTATTAGATCAAGTTTACTAAGTCAATTTATTCAGCCTGTCTGTATCCTTACTAATATTTTTCCGTTTGTTCTATTGATTTCCAAAAGGAGTATGTTAAATTTTCCAAATAAAATTATGTATTTGATCATTTCAATTTTGTTTATACATTTCAAAGTAATCGTTAAATACATTAATGTTCACAAGTATATCATTAATGTGTTTTTATCTTCAGTAACATATTTTTCTCTTATTCATTTTCTCAAATAATACTATTTTATTTAATATTATGACATTTAAAAATTATTGTCATAGCACTTTATAAAGATCTACCCTCTTAACAAATTTTAAAGTGTTGTTACACTTTAAATGTTAATGTAAGTGTTACAGTGTTGTGAACTCTAGGCACAATGGTTGTAGAGCAGATTCCTAGAACCTACTCACCTTGTAACTGAAACTTTAGGCTCATTGAAGAGCAACCACCTCCCTTCACCCTCAGCAGACACCATCCCATTCTTCATGTTTATGAATTTCATTATTTTAGTTATCTCATATAATGGGATCATGTAGCGTTTGTCCTTCTATGGCTGGTTTAATTCACTTAGAATAATGTACCCCAAGCTCATTAATGTGATTGCATATGGAAAGATTTTTTTAAGGCTCAAAAATCATCCAGTGTGTGCGTGTGTGTGTGTGTGTGTAATCACATTTGTTTATTTATTCATCAGTCAGTGGACCCTTAGGTTATTTCCATATCTTGGCTATTGTGAATAATGCTTCAGTGAATATGGGAATGCATATATCTCTTCAGGATCCTGGTATCAATTATTTGGGGTTTATATGCAGAAGTGGGATTGATCATGTGATCATCCTATTTTGAATTATTTTTAAGTAAGATCCATCCTGATTTCTATAGTGGCTGTACTGTTTAACATCCCCACCAATGCTGTACAAAGGTTCCAAATTAGCCACATCCTCTCCTACACTTGTTATTTTGTATCTTCTTTATATTAACTGTCCTAACCATGTAAGATGATATCTCATTTTGGTTTTGATTTGAGTTTCACTGATGATAAGTGATGTTGAGCATCATTTCATATATCTGTTGATACTTGTATGTCTCTTTTGGAGAAATATCTCTTCAAATCCTTTGTCTTTTTTAAAAAATATTTTTTTGTAGAACAAACCATCCTAGAATTTTTATGGAACCACAAAAGACACTACATAGCCAAAGCAGTCTTGAAAGAGAAAAACAAAGCTGCAGGCCTCACAATTCTGGACTTCAAGCTATATTACAAAGCTGTGGTCATCAAGACAGTATGATACTGGCACAAAAAACAAGACACATAAATCAATGGAACAGAATAGAAAACCCAGAAGAGGACCTACATCTATACGGTCAACTAATCTTCAACAAAGCAGGAAAGAACAAAAAAAAAGGGAAAAAAGACCATGTCTTCTACAAATGGTGTTAGGAAAACTGGATAGAAACATGCAAAAGAATGAAACTGGACCACTTTCTCATGCCATACACAAAAAATAAATACAAAATGGATGAAAGACCTAAATGTGAAATAGGAAATCATCAAAATCCTAGAGGAGAACACAGGCAGCAACCTCTTTGACCTTGGTCATAGCAACTTCTTACTAGAAACATCTCTGGAGGCAAGGGAAACAAAGGCAAAAATGAACTATTGGGACTTCATCAAGATAAAAAGCTTCTGCACAGTGATGGAAACAATCAACAAAACCAAAAGGCAGCCAACGGAATGAGGGAAGATATTTGCAAATGACATATCTGATAAAGGGTTAGTATCCAAAATCTATAAAGAACTTATCAAACGCAACACCCAAAAGATAAACAATCCAGTTAAGAAATGGGCAGAAGACATGAATAGACATTTTTCCTAAGAAGATATCCAGATGGCCAACAGACACATGAAAAATGCTCAACATCATTCATCATCAGGGAAACACAAATCAAAACCTCAGTGACATATCAGCTCACACCTATCAGAATGCCTGAAATTAACAACACAGGAAACAACCATGTTGGCAAGGATGCAAAGAAAGGGGAATCCTCTTACACTATTGGTGGGAATGCAAACAATAGTACAACCACTGTGGAAAACATCATGGAGTTTCCTCAGAAAGTTAAAAGTAGAACTACCCTACAACCCAGCAATTGCACTACCAACATATTTACCCAAAGGATAAAAAATACTGATTTGAAGGGGCATTTGCACATCTCAAACAGCACATGCAAATTGGTAAACATGATATGCCACATTAAGAGAATGAAGGATAGAAATCACATGATCATTTCAAAAGAAGCAGAAAAACCATTTGACAAAATTAAACATCTTTCATGATAAAAACAAAGACCAAACTAGGTAAAGAAGGGATGTACCTCAACATAATGTAGGTCAGGTGTTAAAAGCCCACAGCAACATGATTTCAGTGGTAAAAAAAAACTGAAAACTTTTCCTTTAATATCAGGAACAAGACAAAGATGCCCACTCTTGCCACTTCTATTCAACATAGTATTGGCAATCCTGGCAAAATCACTTTGGTAAGAAAAGAAATAACAGTTATCTAAGGCATCTTCCTTCTTAGAAAGGAAAAAGTATAATTGTCTGTTTGCATATTACCTAATCTTATATGTAGAAAACCTTAAGACACCACCAAAAAATTGTTAGAATAAAAGAATTCGTCAAAGTTGCAGGCACACCTAAGGCATTACATTTCTGTATACTAACAGCAAAGTATCAAAAGAATTAAGAAAATAGTCCCATTTACAGGAGCAATTAAAGAATACAGTACTTAGGAATAAATTAACCCACAGAAGTGAAAGATCTCTACATGGAAAATGTCAAAACATTGATGAAAGAAATTGAAGAATATCCTATATTCATGGCCTGATGAATTAATATTGTTAAAATATCCACACTACCCAAAGTGATCTATAAATTCAACGCAATCTCTATGAAGATTCAATGTCATTTTTCAGAGAAACAGATGAAAAACAATCCTAAATGTCTTATGGAACTACAAAAGACCCTGAATAACAAAGCAGTTTTGGACAAGAACAAAGCTGTAGGCATCACCCTTCCTGATTTTAAAATATATTACAAAGCTACAGTAACCATAATAGAATGGTACTGGCATGAAAACAGATCCAGACCAGAGGAACAGAATAAAGAGTTCAGAAATAAGTCTACCCATCTATGGTCAACTGACCTTCAACTGTGTTTCCAAGAACACACAATGAGGAAAAAGAGAATCTCTTCAATAAATGGTGTTGGGAAGTCACCAGAATCACAGGCAGCAAAGCAAAAATAGACACGTGGCATTGCATCAAACTGAAAAGCTTCTGCACTGGCAAAGGATATAATCAACAAAATGAAGTGTCAGCCTAAAGAATGACAGAAAATATTTGTAAATCATACACCTGATAAGGGGTTAGTATCCAAAATATATATGGAACACAAAAGAATCAATAGCCAAAAAACAAATAAACTGATTAAAAAATGGGCAAAGGACATGAATATGCATTACTCCAAAGAAGATGTACAAATGGCCAGCACCTACATAAAAAGATGCTCAACATCACTCGTCGTTAGGTAAATGCAAATGAAAAATGCAAATCAAGATGAAATATTGTCTTACATCAGTTACAATAGTTATTATCAAAGAGACGAAAGATTACAAGTGTTGGCAAGGATGTGGAGAAAAGGAAACTCTGATACACTGTTGGTGGTAATGTAAATTGATACCGCCATTATGGAAACAGTATGGAGGTCCCGCAATAATTAGAAATAGAGCTACCGTATGATCCAGCAATCTCACTTCTGGGGATATATTCAAAAGAAATAAAATTGTTATCTACGAGATATACCTGCACTTTCATTGTGTGTGTGTGTGTGTGTGTGTGTGTGTGTGTGTGTGTATGTATATATATATATATATATATATGGTATACCTTGTTCACTGCAGTTATTATTCACCATAATCAAGATATTGAAACAACCTAAGTGTCCATCAAACGGATGAATGGGTAAAGAAATTGTGTGTGTGTGTGTGTCAGTCTTAAAAAAAAGAAATCTTAACATGTATGACAACATGAATGAAACTGGGGAACATTATAGTAAGTGAAATAAGACACAAAAAGACAAATACTGCATGATTTCATTTATATGTGGAATCTAAAAAAGGTTGAACTCATAAAAGCAGAATGATGACTATAATTAATAATACTGCATTTTATACTTGGAAGTTTCTTAGAGAATAGACCTTAAGTCTTTTCATTACATTCACACAAAAAGGTAGCAATGTTAGGATCTGCATATGTCAATTAGCTTGATTGTGGTAATCATTTCACAATATATACATATATAAAAACATCACATTATATACCTTAAATATATGTAATTTTATTTGTCAATTATACCTCATTAAAGTTGGAAGAAAAAAAGTCATATAGACCAGTGGAACACAAAAGAGACCCCAGAAATAAACTCAAGCATGTACAGTCAACTGATCTTTGACAAAGGTGCCAAGAATATACAATGAAGAAAGGATCGCTTCTTTATATCATTTGTTATTAAAACTTCCTTTTTAAAAATTGATAATATTTAGCTGTACAAAAGTAAAAGTATGGTGAAAACATGTAGCTATGGAAGGAACAGAGCTTAAGGAATGAATAGTTTTATAAATGTATTTGAATTTCCAATGAATATATTCTTCTCCCCCCCCTTCCTGTTTCAGTGAAGCAAATATCCTGAATTTGGTTGTTATTGCTTCCATGATTTTTAAATACATTCTTAATATATGTATGGTTCCTAAGTAATATATATCATTGATTGTTTTGAATATTTTCATACTTTTAAAAAAGAAATCTGCCTTATATATATTTCAGCAACTTACTTTTTTGATAAAAATGAAGGTTGTAAATTTATCCATATTGTTAACTTTTACTACTGTGTATGTCCCTGTCTGTATTTGTTTAACCATTCTTCTATTGATGATGTTTAGGTAGTTTCTGATTTATTACTATCAGAAACAAGCCTGCTAATTGATGTTTTGTCCCTCACTACTTCTACATATATATTTCTTGTAGTGGATTCACACATGCACACAGGTGAGTGGTTTTTCTGAATTATAGGTGTCATGGAGCTTTCACTTAAAGTAGTTGTCACAGTAGTTTCTGACGTGTTTGTGTCTGCTTACATCCTAGTGAGCACTGTATATGAATTGGCTTTCCTTTAAATACTCTTAATATTTATTATTTTAAATATAGATATAAATATGGATACAGATGTGAATATATACATGTATATGTGCACATATACACATATGTTGATACTGAGATATATATATATATTTTAGAAAAACCTGAGTATTTTTAACATTCTTTAGTTAGTATACAATATGGCAGTATGGATCAAAAGCATTAACTTCAAAACATTGGCCCATATTCTAGGTCAATTCTAAAGAAATATTTAGGCTTATTTGTAAAGATCCATCCAAAAAACATATACATAATGGAATATATATATAT
>NW_024426230.1:5009469-5098853 GCF_017311325.1 Ursus maritimus
TATATATATATATATATATATATATATCCTAGACTTTAGACTTTAGAGCAAGTTTAAATTATAATTTTTAGTTATTTTTTCTTAAATTATTACTTGTATCCTCATAATATTTTTAATAAAACACACTTTAAAATATTGCATCAAACCACATCAGTCAAACCCTTTGAATATTTTTCAGCTGTTTATGCCAGGAGCATATTTATCTATTAAACCATGGATGGTTTATTGATATTGTTGATAACGTTAACATAGTTCTCCTGCAACTGGGCTTCTTTCCATAGTCAAATAATTTAGCAGCATCAAAGGAATTAGTTAACTATAATTGCTCAGAACATTAATTAAATGGCAGAATTTAGATTCTGAAATAGTATTTAAAAATCTATTCAGGTTTGGTTGTATTACGAGTATATTTTCTTTTTTTCTGTATTGCAAATGTTTCTGTCAAATTCATCTGTACTTAACACAAGCCAATACCAACAACATATTAAAGCAATTTTAGCTAGTAGTTTCAGAATTGGTTGTTTTGATAAGAGTAATAGCATATGAACAATTGACAATAGAACTTCTGGGAGAATTACCACATTTTTTAAACCTCCTAATAGCATTTAATCCAATATAATCAATAACTACAAATAAATTGAGACAATCGTCTCCATTCAAGCTTGCATATTCAGCACATAAATGTATGATGAAATAAACAAAAAGTATCATATTGTTTTTATTTTAGGTAACTTGTTTGAATTTTCTAACTTAAAGTATTTTATGACCTATGGTCTTCAATTGCAGTACACATTAACTGGATAGAAATTTTAGATGTGGCACAAAATGCTATTTGTTTTCTATTTCATAGATTCTATAATGTTCCTTTGAGACCTGTTTTATTGGCTTTTTAGTCTTATGCAGAGTCATATGAATGTATCATAAACTACAACAAAATTATTATCACTGTTTATTTTAAAACAATCTAGATTTCTAAAAGGCCACAGACAGCTAATAGAGTTACATAGCCTTGATATGCAATCAGATCTTACTTCTACTATGGATATTTGAAACATCCTGGGAGCCCAGGAACTAACGTATTAAAACAGAACTTACATGGTTTAATTTTTGTTTCTTAAATTAATTTTTTAGAAAGTATTTTATGGAGATAGTGAGATATTACATTCTCTGTTCCTGTGCTTTGCTATTTCCTCTCCTGATAAAAGTACTACTACAGTTCAAGCACTTGTTTAATTTCCCCAAACAAAACCCTTGAGGCATAGCAACAATTTGTAAAAACCATACAGGAAGAGATAAATAGATACAAAAATTCACAAAATGTAGAAAAGTGATCAAAGCCTCTAGTATCTTTAAGTTCTATTGCATATGAAAACACTTTAATGGATAATTGTGAATTTTTAAAAGAGATTAGTTATGCAACAATAAAATTATAGTTTCTCTGAACAGAAGAACAAAGAAATTTCCAAAAAATTACTCCATACCTACAGATGGAGGAAGGAAGAACACAAGGAAGAAACAGAGTTAATACATTTTACTTAGCAAAGTGTTCATAGATGGGAGAAAGAGGACAAAATGGGGTGGCTTCAGAACAAAAAAAAAATTTTTTTAATGATTTATTTACTTACTTTTTAGAAAGCCAGGGCAAGCAGGAGGAGCAGAGGAAGAGGGAGAGAGAATCTCAAGCATACTGAGCACAGAGCCCAGTGCAGGGCTTGATCTCATGACCCTGAGATCGCAACCTTGAGATCACAACCTGAGCGAAACCAAGAGTTGGATGCTTAACCAACTGAGCCACCCAGGCGCCCCAGAACTAAACTTCTTAGGCGTGTTATGCGTAATTACATTTACAATTAGTTTCCATTTTCTTAGAGTCTAGCATCACCACTTCAAGGTTTCTTTATCTAGAGCTCTGCTATATCTGATGTAGGACAGGAAACACGTATTTTATTCTAATATATTTGTGATATTTTAACATTTTATAATAATTTAAGGCAGTATTTGAAGTCAACTACACATTCAAATTCTTTAGCAACTTCCTAAAAAAACTTATCAATGGAAACTGTATTGTGTATGTATTCTGTATTTAAAAGGAAATAATGGGTACTTTTATTAATCTAATACATTATCAAATATCCAGCAACACAGAATAAACTTTCTCATTCATTACAGTACTTTATAACTCCATTTAAAAATCATGTTTTGGTTTCCTGTTGTATAAAAATTGTATCCCAGACATTTCAGTGCATACCAAATTGAAAGATGTATTGAAACCATCAACTATGTAAAATCAAGTAATGAAAACAAAAATAACTGCATTCAGGTATAATTCAATAGGAATTTGAAGTATAGAAAAATGCTATCATGTTACAGAGATAAGGAAACTTTTTAAAAAGACTTTTTTTCAGAGCAGTTTTAGGTTGACAGAAAAATTGAGCCGAAGTACAGAGATTCCCCATGTACTTCCTGTCTCCACACTCATACAACTTCCCCATCAACATCTCCCACCAGAATGGTGCATTTGTTATAAGTGATGACCCTACATTGACAAATCATTACCACCTAAAAGCCATAGTTTATGTTAGGATTTAGTCTTGGTATTATATGTTCTATGCCTTTTGACAAATGTATAATAAAATGTATCCCATGTGATAATACCAAACAGATAATTTTCACTGACCTAAAAATCTTCTGTGTTTTACCAGTGCATCCCTATCTTCCTCCTAACCCTTGGCAAACACTGATATTTTATGGTCTCCATAGTTTTGCCTGTTCCAGAATGTTACATGGTTGGAATCATACAAAAGGTACTCTTTTCAGATTGGCTTCTGTAATATGCATTTAAGTTTTCTCTATGTCTTTTCATGATTTGATAGCTCATTTCTCTTAGTGCTGAATAATATTCCATTGTCTGGATATACTGTAGTTTATCCATTCACTGTCTAAAGGGCATCTTAGTTGCTTCCAAAGTTTGGCAATGTCCCTAATGACATGATGTGCATCATCTTTTTACATGTTACTTGCCATGAGTATATTTCTTTGGTGAAGTATCTGTTCAGGTTGTTGCCTACTTTTTAATCAGGTTGCTTTTTTTTATTGTGAAGTTAAGAGTTCTTTGTATATTTTAGGTGACAGTCCTTTATCAGATATATCTATTGCAAATATTTTCTTCCAGTCTGTGGCTTGTATTTTCATTCTCTTGACAGTATCTCTCGCAGAGCAGAAATTTTTTTTAATTTTAATGAGGTTCGGCTTATCAGTACCTTCTTTCATAGATCATGCCCTTGGTGCTGTAGGAAAATGATTTTCACAGCCAGTGAGAGAGGGAACACAAACAGGGGGAGTGGGAGAGGAAGAAGCAGGCTCCTAGCGGAGGAGCCTGATGTGGGACTCGATCCCAGAACGCTGGGATCACGCCCTGAACTGAAGGCAGACGCTTAACGACTGCACCACCCAGGTGCCCCGGAAAATGATTTTTTAGACCTCAGAAGTTCAGAAACAGTATGTGAGACAATGATAATAGTGTCAGCAAAAACATAGAGGTATGAAAATTCATACTTGAGGGAAAAAGAAGTAGTATCATGGTGCTCAAAAATTACACATTTTGAGTGGTAGAGCGTAGGAAATGTTATTGAAAAAATAGTATGGCACTGTATTAGAAAGTAATATGAATAACATCCCAAGGAGTTCCTTTATATCATACAGGTATAGGGGATCATTGAGTTTTTCATTTCTCTCCCTACCCCACACCCAGAACAAGGCATAAGCAGATTTTTTTTCTTTGTGTTCTAGGAAGTTCATTATGTTGGCAACCATTCATTGATAATAACATCGTTAATTAAGTCCTGAATGTAACAGCATGCTGTATATGTGTATTAACTCATTTAATCCTTACCAAAATTTAGTTTGCGAGAGGCATTAATTTTCAAAAATAACCTTTGTAATAGCAAAAAAACTGGAAACAACCTAAATATCCATCAACATATCCATAGAAAAATTAATTGAAGTTTTATTCATACAATAGAATATTAGCAATGAAAAATTTTAAATAATAGCTATAAACATAGCTCTAGGGGAGCGTGAGTGGCTCAGTCAGTTAAGCCTCCAGCTTTTGGTTTCGGCTCAGGTCATGATCTCATGGATCAAGCCGTGCATCAGGCTCTGCACTCAGTGTGGAGTCTGATTCATATTCTTTCTCCCTCTCCCTCCCCCTCTGCTCCTCCCTGCTCCTGTGCATGCTCTCTCTAATACATAAATAAAATCTTAAAAAATATATATATATATAGCTCTATGTGGATATACGTACTTCTAACTGGAATTTCCGGACCTTAAATATACATATATTCAAATGTACTAGATAATAATAAATCATTATTGGAATGCATTTATTTATGTATTTATTTTCCTACCTGTGTATATGATTTCTGTTTCTCCCCTACTTCCCTAATACATGTTACTGTCAGTCTTTTCAATCATTTGTAGCCTACTTTGTATAAAAAGAGTGTTTCATTTTAGTTTTAGTGTGCTTTCCCTGATTAATGTTTAGGTTGGTATTTATTGATTATTTTGTTGAGCAAAATATTCATTGAACAAATTCTGTGGAAGACTGTTTCAGGAACTGGGAAAAAATTGGGATAATATAGATAAAAATCCATGCCCCATGAAGCTGATATTCTATAAATACTTGTTTGTCCACTTTTATTGATGTTCAGACATTTTCAATATATTCCGAATATTAATATTTTATCAGCAAATATTTTCTCTCAGATTGTTGCTTTTATTTTTACTTACTTTTTGTCCTTAACTTGTATCTTTTGATACATAGAAATTCAAATATTTACAGCTTTATCTACATTTTCCTTGAGGATTTGACCTTTTGGTGTTTTTTAAAAGAAATCTTTCTGATACACCTAAGAGTATTTTTCCATAAGGTTAATCTGTAGTCCAAGTACCACCGATTGATGTTCACCCATTTTGTGGCAGAAATCGAGTATATCAACTTGGGTCTGTTTCTGCCTTAAAGTTTCTATTCCATTTTATTTGTTGTCTTCCTGTGCCAATATTATGCTGTCTTATTACTGAAAACATATTACTGAACATATCTGGTGGGATGGGATACCATTACTTGTGTTTCATCATTTGTGTCATACTGTGGCTTTTTAAAGACCATCTTTAACCTATTAGATAAACATATAACCCTGTTGTGATTATTATTGAAATTGCAGTAAATCTATAGATAAAATATGGAGGATTGAATCTTAGTAATAGTTAGGCTTATACAATGACAGCATTTTATTATTCCAAATGTATGGATATCCTTTAATTTTAATACACAACTGTGTGTTTGTGGTTTTACTCTCTTAATGTGGTATTATTTACTAAAAGATATTCTGAATGTTTATGTAATACAATTTTCAGTTTTTCCTGTATGTCTAATGCTTTTTTTTTTAATTTAAGAAATCTTTGCATACACTCATATTGAGAATATATTCTTCTATGCCTTTCTTTTTGTTTATTTTTATTGTTTTGCTGTGAGCATTTACATCTCAGACTGTTTAGAACTAATCTTTGTGTATGGTGAGAAATAGGGATCAAGTTCTGATTTTTTTTCATAGATATAACCTACCTAGATTCCGTAAATAATCCTTTCCTTTTTCATGGCACTGCAGTGGCATCATCTGAACTTTCTATTTAACCGATCTATCTGTATCACTATCACATTTTATAATTAATACAGCTTTGTAATACGTCTTGATAAGTGGTAATACAAGTACCCTAGCTTTGTTGTCCTTTGTCAAGATTGTGGTTACTATTTTTACCTTAGGTATTTCTATAACAATTTTCTAGCTATCTTGTAAATTTCCACAAAAAAAATCATGCAACAATTTTTGTTGGAGTAAAAAATATTGTTTGTTATACCTTCACAACCTCTTAGTTGTGTTCTGTCAACCATGGACCTGAGTTTTCCTTTTGTTTTTGTATATCTTATTAAATATCTCCTCATGATATAGGGAGATTTTATTGTAAGAGTTTTACGTATCATTGATTTTATTTGATGTTCTGTACTGATATTTTTTTTAAAGATTTTATTTATTTATTTATTCGATAGAGATAGAGACAGCCAGCGAGAGAGGAACACAAGCAGGGGGAGTGGGAGAGGAAGAAGCAGGCTCATAGCGGAAGAGCCTGATGTGGGGCTCGATCCCATAACGCCAGGATCACGCCCTGAGCTGAAGGCAGGCGCTTAACCGCTGTGCCACCCAGATGCCCCTGATATATATTTTTTAAAATTTCAATTGATTGGTTGCTGTCACATCAATGCATAATTAATTATTGAATATCAGTCTGGTTTTCAATAGCCTTAATATAATTTTGAATAGATACAGTCATAAAAAGTATTCTCTATTATTCAATCATAAGAACACTTACAAAATTTAATCATTAACTAAGATATTTGGACGTTTTTAGAGAAGCTCTTCTATAGAGATACTGCCTTTTGTTTCTAGTTTGCTGTAACTTTTTAAAAAATCATGAATAGATCCTGAATTTATTCAAATGCTTTTTTCGTTCCTATTGTGATGATTATATATCTTTTCTCCCTTTATTCTTTGAAATTATTCTGATTATTTAATTTACCTAAATTATTCATTAACTATTAGCTAATTATTAATTCTAAACATCCTTGCTAAGATGGCTTCAATCATACATCCATGGTCAGCTGCTGGTAAGACAAGTGGCTCTATTGACTTGGCTCAGGTTTTTTATATGGTTTGACACCTTGCTGAAGTGGCTTAATTCTTCTCAGTTTGTTCTCAGAATCCATCAAAGAAGCTGAAGTTTGTCGTTTTGGGGAAGGCAAGGTCGAGGCAGACAGAGAGATACAGAGACAGAGAGAGAGAGAAACAAAGAGAAAGAGCCTGTAAAGCCTTTTGATGTTTGGGCTTGGAAGTGGAGAAACTCACTTTATCCACATTATGTTGTTCAAAGCAAGTAACAAGGCCAATCTAATTTCAGATCTAATTTCAGAATTTTAGGTAAGGGACTCTGCTTCTCACTTGAAGAATAGCTGTCTCCCACTAATATGGATAAGGGGACTAGTGAAAAAGTTGGGACATTTTTGTGCTTAGACTACTACATATTATAAACACTGTCACTACTAACAGCTTTTATTTCATAATTACTGTGTTCCAGATATTATGCTAAGTATTCTATGCATTATCTGTTTGAATTTTATTATAACTGCAGGGGGTTGTCTTAGCCTAGGATGTTGTAATAAAATACTATATATCATGTGGTTTAAACAACAGGTATTTAATACTCACAGTTCTGAAGGCTGAGAAGTCTAAGATCAAGGTGATAGTCAATTCACTTCAGTGATGGCCTTCTTCCTAGCTTTCAGACAGCCACCGTGGCCTTACATGGTAGAAAGAGAGGGAGCTCTGGTCTTTCTACTTATTATATTATACTTATTATATGGAAACTAGTAAGGGCATCTCATCATGGGGGCTCTATCCATATGACCTCAGCTAAACCAAATTAACTCTCAAAATCCCCAACTCCAAATACCATCACATTGTATGTTAGGGCTTGCTTCAATATATGAATTTTGGGAGAGAATTAACAATCAGTCCATAATAGATGTGAGTACAACTTTTATCTTTATTTGACATATGGTGCATTTTAAATTAAAATTTTATTATTAATGAATACTTTTACTGTGACTCTCAAGAAGTGGCATGGAAAAATGTATTTTGGTTATGTGATGATTATAATAGGAAATACATATAGATAAATATTCCTTGGACATAGAAAAAAGTATATCGTTCATAGGGAAAAAAGTAGACAATGAATCGCAGTTAATCAATCCAAATAACTATTTTTTTACTGCCTCCATGATCAAAAATTTACATTAGCTGTATAATTCTTCAATTTTGTGGATTCTTTGCTCTTAAATTTTATTGCTTTGCTTATTTTATCCTAAAATAAGAGCAAAGAATAAACAAGTTTTCAGAACAGCAAAAAGCTGTGAGATTTTGTCTCATCAGATGCACTTCAATAAATAATAAAAGGAATTTTAACAGGCTGAAGGTAAACTACGCCAGTGGGAGACAGAGAAGAGTAAGAAAGAATGTAGAGTACCAGAGAGGAAATAGTTTAGTAAATATAAAAGGCTATCAACAGTTTGAAAAGACAGTAATTACAATGTTTATAAAATATGTCATAGCAGGGGCGCCTGGGTGGCTCAGTCCTTAAGCGTCTGCCTTCAGCTCAGGTCATGATCCCAGGGTCCTGGGATTGAGCCCCTCATCGGGCTCCCTACTCAGCAGGAAGTCTGCTTCTCCCTCTCCCACTCCCCCTGCTTGTGTTCCCTCTCTTGCTGTGTCTCTCTGTCAAATAAATAAAATCTTTAAAAATTAAATAAAAAATAAAATATGTCATAGCAGAATATATAGTAATAGTATATAAGGTAGGTGTAGGGTTAAAAGACTTAAATAGTAAAACGTTGTTGCATAGAAGGCTAGGATAAAGAAAGGTCATTTAGGCAACTTTCTCTTGATTGCTAGGCAATTTCTGTATCTTGATTTGGTAGGGGTTACATATGTGTCTAAACATATCAAGTTTATTGAGCTAAAGTGAAGATTTGTATACTCTTAGTTTGTTACACCATACAAAAATTTAAATAAAATTTTTGAGCTATTAGAATTTTTATACTGTTTATATATGTTATTTTAGTATGTTAAGTATAAAAACTAATCAAACACAAAAACAAACTTTTCTTTTTATTGTAAAAATAAAAGATACCTCTTTTAAGAGGGTCAAAAATATCAGACAGCTAGTGTAGAATGAAAATATGCATAGTCTTTAGGAATAAACTTAAGTGGGTGAAATACTTTTATCTGAAAACTACTAATCATTGATGGAAGAAATTTAAAGACACAAATACATGGAAAGATACTCTGTATTCATGGATTGAAGGACTTAGTATCATTAAAATGCCAATACTACACAAAGTGGTCTACAGACTCAATGCAATCCCTGTTAAAATCCCAAAATTTTTTTTTAACAAAACTGGAAAAAATCCAAAATTATTATGGAATCACAGAAGACCACAAATAATCAAATAAATCTTGAGAAAGAAGAACTAAGGAGGGAACATCATACTTCCTGATTTCAAAATATATTACAAAGCTAGAGTAGTGAAAACAGTATGGGATTAGCAAAAAAGCAGACATATGGATAGACCAAATGAACCAAACAGAGAGCCAGAAATAAACCCACACATAAAACAGTCAACTGAACTTTGACAAGAGTGCCAAAAAATATGCAATGAGGAGAGGACAATTACTTCAATAAATTATGTTAGGAAGTATTGGATATTCACATACAGAAAGGATGAAATTGAAACCTTATCTTACACCATACACAAAAATCAACTCAAAATGGAGTAAGATTTAAACATAGGACCTGATACTGTAAAACTCTTACAAGAAAATATAGGGGAAAAGCTTCATAATGTTGGGTTGGCAGTGATTTCTTGGATGTGATACCAAAATCACAAGCAACAACAGCAAAATTAGACAAGCGGACTACGTCAAACTAAAAAGTTCCTCAACAGCAAAGGAAACAGTCAAATAAGGGGAAAGGCAACCTATAGAATGGAAGTAAATATTTACAAACCATGTATCTGATAAGGTGTTAATATATACAAAATATATGAGGAACTTCTACAATATAACAGTTAAAAAGAAACTGATTTAAAAAAGTGGGCAAAGGACTTGAATATATGTTCCTCCAAAGAATACATAGAAATGACCAACAGGTATATGACATGATGCTCAACATCACTAATTATCAGGGTAATATAAATCAAAGCCATGAGAGATACCACCTCGCACCTGTTAGGATGGCTATTAAACAACAAGAACAGCAACAACACAAGTATTGACCAAGTTGTGGGGAAATTAGAACCCTTGTAGACTTTTGGGGGGAATCTAAAATGGGGCAGCTACTATGGAAAACAACATGGAGGTTCCTCAAAAATTTAAAAATTGAGCTACCTTATGATCCAGCAATCCCACTTCTGGGCATATGTCCAAAATAATAAAAATCAGGATCTCAAAGAGATAGATACACTCCAGTATTTATTGAAGCATAATAGCCACAATATGATAGTGACCTAAATGTCCATCAACAGATGAATTAAATTGTGATAAAGATATATAATGGAGACATGTCTAGTAAGAAGTTGCTATGGCTGAGGGGCGCCTGGGTGGCACAGTCGTTAAAGCGTCTGCCTTCGGCTCAGGGCGTGATCCTGGCGATCCGGGATCGAGTCCCACATCAGGCTCTTCCGCTGTGAGCCTGCTTCTTCCTCTCCCACTCCCCCTGCTGTGTTCCCTCTCTCGCTGGCTGTCTCTCTGTCACATAAATAAATAAAATCTTTAAAAAAAAAAAAAAAAAAAGAAGTTGCTATGGCTGATGTAAAAGAAGTTGCTACCTGTGTTCTCCTCTAGGATTTTGATGGTTTCCTATCTCACATTTAGGTCTTTCATCCATTTTGAATTTATTTTTGCGTATGGTGAAATAAAGTGGTCCAGTTTCATTCTTCTGCCTGTTGCTCTCCAGTTTTCCGAACACGATTTGTTGAAGAGACTTTTGTCCATTGTATATTGTTTCTTGTTTTGTTGAAGGTTAATTGACCATATGGTTGTGGTTTCATTTCTGGGTTTTCTATTTTGTTCTTTCGATCTATGTGTCTGTTGTTATACCAGTACCATACTGTCTTGATCATTCCCACTTTGTAATATAAGTTGAAGTTTAGAATTGTGGTGCCTCCAGCTTTGTTTTTGTTTTGTTTTCAAAATTGCTCTGGCTATTTGGGGTCTTCTGTGGTTCTGTACAAATTTTAGGAAAAATTTGTTATGACTCTGTGAAAAATGCTGATGGTATTTTGATAGATAGATAATGGGATATTATTCATTCCTTGAAAAGAAGGAAATTCTACCATATACATCATGAATGAGCCTGGAGAACATTATGTCTATCATGGGAGGAAACATGCTACATGATTCCACTTACGATGTATCATAAAATTGATATGAGGGATTCGAAATAGTCAAACTCATAGAAATAGACAGTAGAAAAATACAGAGTTGCTATTCAATTTGTATAGTTTCAGTTATGAAAGATGAATAAGCTCCAGAGATCTGCTATACAACATTGTGCTTATAGTTATCAGTAATGTACTGCTCACTTAAAAAACTTGCTGAGGGTGTTCTTACTACAATTATAAATGAAGTACTAAAAATATGACAAAGTAAACCTATTAACAGTCTAATATTACAATACAAATGTGGGTATAAATTTCCTTTGCAGTAAATGAATGGACATATTCAACAAAAAGTTGTGTGTATGAATGTTCATTAACAGAATACTATTTGTAATAGCCCCAAACTGGAAACAACTCATCAGAAGTCATATGTATAATTGATGATATATTCATGTAAAGAATTATTACACAACAATGAAAATGAGAACAAAAATCTAGTGACATGAAGAACAGGGATGACTCAATATTTTCTGAAACAAAAAGTCATGCTTCCTTATTTTATTTATGGAAATTTGACAAAGAGACAAAACTAATTTACAACGTTAGTGGTCAAGACAGCTGTAAAACTATTTGTATGTGTCAGGGTGTGGGGTGGGCAGGAGGATAGGGAATGGTCAATCTAATGGTACTGAAGGAAATTTCTGTTCTGTAATATTCTGTTGTTTCATTCATGCTAGTTACACAGTTGTATTCATTTTATGAAACGTATTGATCTGTATGCTTTTTAATGGAAATTCACAGCATAAACCATTTTAGGGCATATGATTCAATGGCAGTTAGTACTTTCATATTATTGTTCAACTACCACCTTTATGTAGTTCCAAACATTTTCATTCATCCAGAAGAAAATCCCATACTCATTAAACAGTTATTCCCTATGCCACCTTTTCCCCCAACCCCTGGTAACCAGCAAGTTGTTTTCTGTCTCTATGGATTTATCTATACTGGGTATTTCATACAAATGGGACCATACACTATGTGACCATTATGTCTGGCTTCTTTCACTGAACATAATGTTTTCCAGGTTCATCTACATGGTGGCATGAATCAGTACTCCATTCCCTTTTTTATGGCTGAATAATATTTCATTATGTGTGTGTTTGTGTGTATGTGCATGTAACTATATACCTTTGATTTTGACACTGAAATTTTTCCTCCTACTAAATTTACATATTTTGATACTCTGTGAAGAATTTTTTAAACAATTTTTACATTTAAATTTGAGGAAAGCCATTGGCATAGACACAGATTTTAAAATTTTCAAAATGAGTTTTTGCTTTGAGAAAATATACTGATGTTTTTGTTCCTTCTAAGTGATTTTGGTAATTCTAGATAATAGAAACAGTCTTTCATTGAGAGTATTATAGTGTATTTTTTTCATTTGAGAGGGAATGTAATAAAAATATCATGTCATAAAATTACAATTTGAGAGACTACCCAGACACAAAATTAAAGAGGGTTTATATTGAATCTTTAAATACTCTTCAAATCTTACTTGGTAAGTTTATTTATAACAATGCTTCCTGGAGATTTATGCCTTATTTTAGAAAGTTTGTCTTGGATCATGATCTTTTGACCAAATGTGATGTGGAATATTATGTATAATGAAATTCTAGCTTGCAAGTTACTGCAGGGTTTTTTTCCCTCTCACTGCTGCAATGACTTGCCTTATTACAGTTTTCTATATTTTCAACTTATTGATATACTTTAGATAGTGGAATTGATTTTCAGCAGCCAATCTTTTCCCTCTTACATTATTTATTAGTTCACAAATTCAGTTGAGATGAGAGAAAGTCTTTTCACTTGACTTGTACATAGACTAACCTCATTTTCATGACATTGTACAGTATAATTTTGCTATTTATTCAGATGACTAAAATATTGAGCATGAAGAGTACTCATAATGAAAATGATGAATAAATAAAAACCCTATTTGATGGTACACAATATTGGAACTCTGGGTGCATCTCATTATAAGAAATGAAATCTATCAATAGTCTAGGCTAAAAATTTGATTAATTTTCAAGATAAGAAATACAAAGTTAATTTCTGCTGACAGAATGTGAATAAATGTTTTTAAAAACTTTTCTAATAAAAGAACTATTTCTACAGATAAGATGATTAGGAAAAAATGAGGTAAATGAGAACAACTTCATGACTCAAAAAATTGTGTTGGTTAAAAAAAAAAATCATAAGTGCACTCCTTAATCCCTACCACCTATTTAACCCATCTCCCTCCCCCCTCACCTCTGGTAACCATCAGTTTGTTCTCTATAGTTAAGAGTCTTTCTTGGTTTGCCTCTCTCTCTCTGTCTCTCTCTTTTTTCCCCTTTACACACTTGTTTTATTTCTTAAATTCCACGTATGATTGAAATCATCTGGTATTTGTCTTTTTCTGACTAACTTATTTCACTTAGCATAAATACTCTCTAGCTCCATCCATGTCTTTGTAAATGACAGGATTTCATTCTTTTCTTTGACTATATTGTACACCTGAAACTAATATTACTGTATGTTAACTTACTGGAATTTGATTAAAAACTTAAAGATTTCACATGCAGTCATCTTATGCTGGAATAGGTTAAGACTATAGTTATATAACTCAGCTAACATTTTTTTTCATTAAACAAGCAATATCATATACAAATTTTTATGCAGTTAACTCTTTTTGGCCTATTATAATGGAAAGGGTTTTGGACTTCGGTTTGAGAGATAAGGTTCAATTCTTTATTCGACTATCAATGACCTACATGCTAATAGTCATGACATAAGTCATAGATCATGGTTTTTCTTCTGTAAATAGGGGCAGTTAATTTCTTTTTAAAAATTGTATCCTGGTCTATATTTGTATGTTGATGCATTTTGGATATTTCACCTACTTTCTGGTATCTAAAATTTCCTCCAAAAATCATACAGAGTAACAGAGTAGTCATAACCAAGATTGAAAATTAAGGTATTTGTGATTTATTTTTTAAGACCCTGAATGTTGTCAATATTTGTAATTTTAGTATTCTAATCAAACTGCATTAATCCTATAGTGTTGTGAAAGGGGAACATATTCATTTTAATTTTTGCTATTATGACTGTTCATCTCCCACAACACCATTTATTAAAAATATTCTTTTCTGAATTATTTTAAAACTTCATTTGTTGTGGTTTGTGTGTGTGTGTGTGTGTGTGTGTTGTTGGTTTTTGTTTGTTTGTTTTATTTTCTTTTGTTTTACTGAGGCTCCATTAGCTTTTTTTATTAAAGCATAATTGGCATACAATGTTATATTAGTTTCAGGTGTACAACATATTGATTTGACAATTCTCTACATTACTTGGTGCTCATCATAAGTATAGTCACCATCAGCCACCATACAATGTTACACAGTATTATTGACTATATTACCATTCTGTACTTTCATCTCTACTTGTTTATTTTATAAATGGAAGTTTGTACCTCTTAATCCCCTTTATCTATTTTTTACATCCCTCATCTCCCCTCTGGTAACCACCAGTTTGTTCTCTTTATTTAAGATCATGTTTTTTGTTTCTTTGTCCATTTGTTTACTTCTTTTGTTTTTTAGATTGCACATATAAGTGAAATGGTATTTGTTTTTCTCTGACTTACTTTACTTAGCATAATATGCTTCTAGGGTCATCTGTGTTATCACAAAAGTCAAGATTTCATCCTTTTTTATGGATAAATAATATTCCTCTGTGTGTGTGTGTATGTGTGTGTGTACATATCTCTTCTTTGTTTTTAGTTTTTATTTCAATTCCAGTTAACGTACAGTGTTATATTGGTTTCACGTTTGCAATACAGTGATTCAACAATCCTAAATGTCATCCAGTGCGCCTCACAACTGGTATAGTCCTTAATCCCCATCACCTATTTAAACTACCCCCCAACGTCTGCTCTGGTAACCATCAGTTTGTTCTCTATAGTTAACAGTCTATTTCTTGGTTTCTTTCTCACTCTCTCTCTTTTTTTCCTTTCCTCATTTCTTCCTTAAATTGCACATATGAGTGAAATCATATGGTATTTGTCTTTTTCTGACTTATTTTACTTAGCATTATACTCTCTAGCTCCAGCCATGTTGTTGCAAATGGCAAGATTGCTTTCCTTTTTATGGCTGAATAATATTCCATTGTATATATATATACCAGTTCTTCTTTGTCCATTCATCAATTGGACACTTGGGCTGCTTGCAAAATTAAGCTATTGTAAATAAAGCTGCTATAAACATAGGAGTGCATGTATTTGTTTAGATTAGTGTTTTTGTATTCTTTGGATAAATACCCAGTAGTGTAATTGCTAGATCATAGGGTAGTTCTATTTTAAACTTTTTGGGAACCTCCATACTATTTTCCAGAATGGCCGCACCAGTTTGCATTCCTAGCAACAGCATAAGAGTTCCCCTTTCTCCACATCCTTGCCAAAACCTTTTGTTTCTTATTTTGTTTTTAGCCATTCTGACTGATATCTCATAGTTTTGATTTGCATTTCCCTGATGATGAGTGATGTTGACCATCTTTTCATTGTCTGTTGGCCATCTGTATGTCTTCTTTGGGGAAATGTCTGTTTGTATCTTCTGCCCATTTTTTAATTGCATGATTTGTTCTTTGGGTGCTAAGTTGCATCACTTCTTTTTTTTTTTTTTAAAGACTTTATTTATTTTTTAAATGATTTTTTATTATATTATGTTAATCACCATAGAGTACATCCCCGGTTTCCGATGTAAGGCTCGATGATTCATTAGTTGTGTATAACACCCAGTGCACCATGCATACGTGCCCTCCTTACTACCCATCACCGGTCTATCCCATTCCCCCACCCCCTCCCCTCTGCCCTCAGTTTCACCCAGTGCACCATGCAATACGTGCCCTCCTTACTACCCATCCCCAGCTTATCCCATTCCCCCACCCTCCTCCCCTCTGAAGTCCTCAGTTTGTTTCTCATAGTCCATAGTCTCTCATGTTTCATTCCCCCTTCTGATTACCCCCCTTTCTTTATCCCTTTCTTCCCCTACCGATCATCCTAGTTCTTATGTTCCATAGATGAGAGAAATCATATGATAGTTGTCTTTCTCTGCTTGACTTATTTCACTTAGCATTATCTCCTCCAGTGCCGTCCATGTTGTAGCAAATGTTGAGAACTCGTTCTTTCTGATAGCTGAGTAATATTCCATTGTATATATGGACCACAACTTCTTAATCCAGTCATCTGTTGAAGGGCATCTCGGCTCCTTCCACGATTTAGCTATTGTGGACATTGCTGCTATGAACATTGGGGTGCATATGGCCCTTCTCTTCACTACGTCTGTATCTTTGGGGTAAATACCCAGTAGTGCAATGGCTGGATCATAGGGTAGCTCAATTTTTAACTTTTTAAGGGACCTCCACACTGTTTTCCAGAGTAGCTGTACCAACTTGCATTCCCACCAACAATGTAGGAGGGATCCCCTTTCTCCACATCCTCTCCAACAATTGTTGTTTCTTGCCTTGTCTATTTTTGCCATTCTAACTGGCGTAAGGTGGTATCTCAGTGTGGTTTTGATTTGAATTTCCTTGATGGCTAATGATTTTGAACATTTTTTCATGTGTCTGTTAGCCATTTGTATGTCTTCATTGGAAAAGTGTCTGTTCATATCTTCTGCCCATTTTTTGATTTGTTTATTTGTTTCTCGTGTATTGAGTTTGAGAAGTTCTTTGTAGATCTTGGATACCAGTCCTTTATCTGTAGTGTCATTTGCAAATATCTTCTCCCATTCCGTGGGCTGCCTCTTAGTTTTTCTGACTGTTTCCTTGGATGTGCAGAAACTTTTAATCTTGATGAAGTCCCATAAATTCATTTTATCTTTTGTTTCTCTTGCCTTTGGGGATGTGTCATGAAAAAGGTTGCTTTGGCCGATGTCGTAGAGGTTGCTGCCTATGTTCTCCTCTAGAATTTTGATGGATTCCTGTCTCACATCGAGGTCTTTCATCCATTTGGAGTTTATTTTTGTGTATGGTGTGAGAGAGTGGTCAAGTTTCATTCTTTTGCATGTAGCTGTCCAATTTTCCCAGCACCATTTATTGAAGAGACTGTCTTTTTCCCACCGGATGTTTTTTCCTGCTTTATCAAATATTAGTTGCCCAAAGAGCCGAGGGTCCATTTCTGGGCTCTCTATTCTGTTCCATTGGTCTATGTGTCTGTTTTTGTGCCAGTACCATGCTGTCTTTGTGATCACAGCTTTGTAGTACAGCTCGAAATCCGGCATTGTGATGCCCCCAGCTTTGTTTTTCCTTTTCAACAGTTCCTTGGAGATTCGGGGCCTTTTCTGTTTCCATACAAATTTAAGGACTGTTTGTTCCAGTTCTTTGAAAAATGTCCTTGGTATTTTGATCGGGATAGCATTGAAAGTGTAGATTGCTCTGGGTAGCATGGACATTTTAACTATGTTAATTCTTCCGATCCATGAGCATGGAATATCTTTCCATCTTTTTATGTCTTCCTCAATGTCTTTCAAGAGTGATTTATAGTTTCTAGAATATAGGTCCTTTACGTCTCTGGTTAAGTTAATTCCAAGGTAACGTATGGTTTTTGGTGCTATTGTAAATGGGATGGATTCCCTAATTTCTCTTTCTTCGGTCTCGTTATTCGTGTATAGAAATGCAACTGATTTCTGAGCATTTATTTTGTATCCTGCCACGTTACTGAATTGCTCTATAACTTCTAATAGTTTGGGAGTGGCTTCTTTTGGGTTTTCCATATAGAGTATCATGTCATCTGCAAAGAGAGACATTTTGACTTCTTCTTTGCCGATTTGAATACCTTTGATCCCTTTTTGTCGTCTGATTGCTGTTGCAAGGACTTCTAGTACTATGTTGAATAATAGTGGCGAGAGTGGGCATCCTTGTCGAGTTCCTGATCTTAAGGGAAAGGCTTCCAGCTTTTCCCCATTGAGAATAATATTTGCAGTAGGCTTTTCATAGATGGCTTTTGTGAGATTGAGAAATGTACCTTCTATTCCTACACTCTGAAGGGTTTTAATCAGGAAAGGATGCTGTATTTTGTCAAATGCTTTTTCGGCATCAGTTGAGAGGATCATATTGATATGATGTATCACGCTGATTGATTTGCGAATATTGAACCACGCTTGCATCCCAGGTATGAATCCCACTTGATCGTGATGGATAATCCTTTTAAAGTACTGTTGGATTCTATTAGCAAGTATCTTGTTGAGGATTTTGGCGTCCATATTCATTAGGGAGATCGGTCTGTAATTCTCCTTTTTGAGGGGGTCTTTGCCTGGTTTGGGGATCAAGGTAATATTGGCCTCATAGAATGAGTTTGGTAGCTTTCCTTCTGTTTTAAAGATTTTATTTCTTTTATTTGAGAGAGAGAGGGGAGGAGTAGAGGGAGAGGGACAAGTAGACTCCATGCTGAGCATGGAGCCCAATGGGAGGCTTGATCCCAGGACCCTGAGATCATGACCTGAGCTCAAATCAACAGCCGGAAACTTAATCAACTGAGCTACCCAGGCGCCCTGAGTTGTATCAGTTCTTTTTTTTTTCTGTTGTTTCAGATTTTTATTTAAATTCCAGTTAGTTAACACATAGGGTAATATTGGTTTCAGAAGTAGAATTTAGTGATTCATCACTTATATCACACCCTGTGCCCATTCAAATGACATATCTGATAAAGGGATAGTATCCAAAACCTATAAAGAACTTATCGAACTCAATACACACACACACACACACACACACACACACACATAGTGGAATATTACTCAGCCATCAAAAAGAATGACATCTTGCCTTTTACAATGATGTAGACGTAGAGTATATTCTGCTACGCAAAATACGTCAGTCAGAGAAAGACAAGTACCATATGATTTCAGTCATTTGTGGAATTTAAAAAACAAAACAGATGAACACAGGGGAAGAGGAAAAAAGAGGGAAGCAAACCATAAGACTCTTAACTATAGGGCATTTGTTGTGAGTTGTATCAGTTCTTGATATGTCATTTGCACCTATCTTCTCTCCCTCCATAGGCTGACTTTTAGTTTTGTTGATCATGTGCTTCACTGTAGTTTATTTTTGCTTTTGTTTCCCTTGCCTCAGGGGACCTATCTAAAAAAAAAAGCTGCTGTGGCTGAAATCAGAGAAGTTACTGCATATGTTCCTTTCTAGAATTTTTATGGTTTCAGGTCTCACATTTAGGTCTTTAATCCATTTGAATTTATTTTTGTGTATGGTGAAAGAAGGCAGTCAAGTTTCATTCTTTCGCACATGGCTGTCCAGTTTTCCAAACACCATTTATTGAAGAGACTGTCTTTTTTCCATTGGATATTATTATCTACTTTCTTAAAGACTAATTGAGCATGTATTTGTGGTTTCATTCTGGGTTTTCTATTCTGTTCTTTCGTTGTATGTGTCTAAATATGTGCCAGTACCATATTGTTTTGATTACCATGGCTTTATAATATAACCTAATGTTCAGAATTGTAATGCCTCCAAATTTTCTTTTCTTTTTCAAGAATGCTTTGGCTTGGGGTCTTTTGTGGTTCTATACAAATTTTAGAATTGCTTGTTCTAGTTCTGTGAAAGATGCTGTTAGTATTTTGTATATTGATAGGAATTGCATTAAATGTGTATATTCCTTTGGGTAGTATAGACATTTTAACAATATTCATTCTCCCAATCCATTTGTTTAGATAACTCTCTGTCTTTCTTTGCTAAAATATAAGCTCCAATAGAGCATTTTTTTAAAGATTTTCCTGAGTGGCTAGGATAGTATCTGACACATAGTAAATATTCGGAAATATGCATTGTATGACATTTAGGAAGTATAGCACCAAGACTAAATATTAGGAAACTTTGATTGTGTCGTTTATAAGTGATGTCCTTTCCTCCGTTCTCTACTCCACATACCATATAATTAGAGATGTATTCTCTCTGAGAACTCAAGAAATTCTAACCATCTGAGTTGGTCTTGAAAAACACAAAAGCATAATTTCCTGTTGTGTTAAGATATATTAGTCACCCACAAACTTAAATCCTTTGAGCAGGATAAGTAAGAATTAAGATGGCAATATAATAGCTGTCTTTTTTCCATAAAAACAGACCTCTAACACCCTCCGTGGTAAGAATGAGATGAGAAAGTAAATCAAGAATATGAAAGGTATTTCACTATTCTATTGATTTACTAGTTCCAGCTTTATACTAACTTACCCACTGAATGCATATCTAAAATAAAAGGAGTCTGGGAACGGATTTGAAATGAATCAAAGAGAAGAAAAATGAGAGCACATCTGTAATGATATGAAAATCAATTTTATTTATGTTAAACATAAATAAATCTTCTCAAGTATTCTCCACAGAATGTATAGTCCCACTGACCACTAAATATACTTACCTGTATATTGTACCTGTCATAATCACCATACAGTAAACAAAGCCCTCTATATGAGTATACTAAAAATGTGTATACTACTGAGATCAAATTATAAAATATTTGTTAAGCATGACTCCTCAGAGCCCATGTTGTTTATGAATTAGATGACTAAGATTGAGAGCTATAAAAGTTAACAATGTACAAAACCTTTGCTCCAGAATCCTAATTTTAGATCTTTATACAACAGTTGTATATTTTATAATATACAAAATAAGATTGTGTGTAAGAGCATAAATAAATACATAAATAGCAAAGAAAATGATAACTCAAATGTTAATAATATGATGGTTAAATATAATATATCCCTTCAGTGTCACAGAGAAAAAGGTATATCAGTCTTTATGTAACAAAATTATAATTTTTTCCACAATTGAAAGGTCAAGTTGAACAAATACATGAAACATGTGAAAATATTTGTAATTGGAAAATAATTCTATTATATCACATTTATTAACTTTTAACTTTTTATACAGTGGGATAGGTTCTATTATCATTTCTATTATATGAAGGAGGGAAGTGAGGCACAAAGGGGTAGACATATTTGGAAAGTTCTTTAAATATACCCGACATATGTAAGGGTTCTTTGACAATTAAGTTAATTAAAATAAATAAATATGGCATGATGGTTTTTCAGTATGAACTATTTTATGTAATAAAGTTAAGTTTAAAAAAAAGTCAACTTTTCCTAGTACTTATATTGAAAACAAAAAAACTAAATTATGATACCATTCTTAGGGAACCAATTTGTAAGTTACAGGCAAAACTTGTTTTAATCATTTTTGTGCCTGGTGTGTAAAAGAATATTAAATTAGAATATCTTAAGTCTTTAATAATGATCAATAGATACTATGACATATTATGTTCTCTTGACGTCTGTGCATTCATATTTTCTGTATACCCTAGACCATAATTCTACCCCTAGAGACAGATATAGAGTTTCTGAATAAAAGGGAGCATAATTTCTGCCCCAGTAGAAGAGTATAGCAAATTCACATATATGATCAGAAATCTTTAGAAATAAATTATACTATATTTCCAAGAGAAATGCGGCATACTGTTAGTATAATTAACTTGTAGAAATGGTCCTTCTTTCTTTTCCTCTCTTCCTTTATCTTAGTTTGGGCTCCTATAACAGAATACCATAGGCTTCATGGCTTAACAAACATTTATTTCTTGCAGTTCTAGGGGCTGGGAAATTTAAAGTTAAGATGCCAGTGGATTCAGTGTCTGGTGACAGCCAGCCTCCTGGTTCATAGATGACCATCTTCCTACTGTATCTTCACAAGGCATAAAGAAGATGAGAGAGCTTTCTGGGCTCCCTTTTGTAAGAACACTCATCCCATTCACGAGGGCTCCACCCTCATCACCTAATTACCTCCCAGAGGTCTCACCTGATAATATCATCACCTTGGGGGTTAGGATTTCAAGATACGAATTTTGGGGGGACACAAACATTCAGTCCATTCCATTCTGCTTGCCCACCTACTTTCTTTCCTTCCTTCCTCTTTCTTTCCTCCCCCACTCTTCTCTGCTCTTCTCTTCTCTTTTTGTTCTACTTTTGGCAGCCAAAGTTTAGTTCATTCTTCTACCCATTCCACCAATCCAAGAGAATTCTGACTTACTGGGCTTAGTATTGATTCTTGGGGGTTCTCTCCCATCCTCCCTTTTGAGTCATATTAACTTACTTCTGATATAGAAATGTTTGGGAATCAAGAATTGGTGATGAATATAGAGCTGTTTGATATATGCATAATTTTATCAGTGCATTAAATGTATCCTCCCAAAATCAAGGTCATATGACATTGCATTTTCTAAGAATGTTTTTGAGCTATTTATATTAGTTGTTCACAATTCCCTCTGCATAGATAGTAAATCTTAGTAGCTTATTAATTAAGAATCATGGATTCCTGCAAATGTTCCAGCCAGGGAAACTGAACAGTAAAGCCTTCTGTTTGTTGAGTGAAAATGTAATACAAAGGATTACACAAGTTTTTCCAGCTTTGTTTCAAAAAGAGTCATCGAAAACAAAGAATCTTCCACAGAAAGGAAACTTTCTGTCTGGACTCTGGATACTTTATCCAGATGGTATATGGAAAACTCTAGCTTGAGCTGATAAGGAAACTGAAACAAAACAGGTTTTGATTAGCTGGTTAATCAATCACATTGAAGCAATGCTTCCCAAAGACTACATTTAACTATATCATGCTCTGTATTTCAAAAGCAAAATTCCTCTTTTATAATTTTCTTCATTCAGTTTAAAATGATTGGGATTCTTATTTTGTTAAATCATTGTATTTAACTTACTAGAGCAAGTTTAACCTCTGCAGTAAAACCTTCAACCTCTTGGGTTGAAATTATTTCTTGCAGTTATAAAAATTTTTGTATGTGCTATGCAGGAAATAGTATTATCTAATACAGTATAACTGTTATTTTTTACTTATATTAAAATGCTATCACCAATAAATCTTATTTTCTTTTTGTTTACTTTGTTCTTTTTTTTTTTTTTAAAGATTTTTATTTATTTATTCGACAGAGATAGAGACAGCCAGCGAGAGAGGGAACACAAGCAGGGGGAGTGGGAGAGGAAGAAGCAGGCTCATAGCAGAGGAGCCTGATGTGGGGCTCGATCCCATAACGCCAGGATCACGGCCTGAGCCGAAGGCAGACGCTTAACCGCTGTGCCACCCAGGCGCCCCCTACTTTGTTCTTTTAATTATATATTAGTTCTGTGAAAAATTCCCAAGTGTGTCCTTCATAGCCGCTGATGGTTTTCAGAAAAAGAAATTGATTTTATTTAAAAAAAAATAGTTTTGAATTTTTGTATATATACTTATTTTGTTACAGATAAAAATGACAAAGTGGGTTAATAAGGATTTTCAAGAAAAAAAGTAATATTATCATAAAGTTTCCTGGGTTATTAGAATGAAAGGACAAGCTCAAGGAGAAAAGGAATATTGTTAAATTTCTGTTGTTAAAGAAAATCCTGTCCATGTACATTTCTCATTTATATGGCATTAGCCATGAAAACAGATCTGAAATTTCGAGGATTTCTAACAGTATCTTGGTGGAGTTGTCAAGTGTTAAAAGTATCATATCTATATCTGTCATTCCATATATCTATCTATCTATCTGTCTATCTATTTATCTATCTATCACCTATCTTTTGGCAAAATATTATTGATAATATCTTGGTGTATTTTTTGAGTCAGTGTGGCAGTTGCAGTTATGTTGTTGGAGGGTATAAACTAATGGTTTAATAAGATATATTTAGTAAGTTTAGTGGTATTTGTGTGTAATCAAGGGTAAGGGATGGTTGTTTTGTCCATGGTTGAGACACTGAATTGGAGATTGTGGTAGAAAGGTGAAGGAGGGTGAGTAGGAGAAGGCACTGAAGGGTGGTCCTCTCCCTAGGGGCTTGACGAAATGAGTCAGGTGCCTCCTGGAGAAAGCAATAGTTTCGATTAATTTTTAGTGTAGCACAGATAGCAGTAACCTCTACCAGACTTCCCTTTTTAGAACAGGAGTCTAGGGGTGTACATTTTGGTGAAATCAAGGGGTATAACACGATTATGGGCAGAACATACAGCAAGCTCAAGAAGCATGATAGAATCCCTAACTTTGAAGAGAGAAATAACTGTCTTTTGTCCAATTTTCCAGCATCTTAGGAGAAGTGGCCTGTGGGTGTTGAAGGTTTTAGTGTCTGGCCTGGGGTTGTCTTTGGCACAGAGGCTGAAGTTATTTCCAATGGTAGATCTTAAAATATTGGGCTAGAGTGTTGTCATCTGATGTGATGTCATCTCCAGCAGTGAGGTCCTGAGCTGCATGATGTCATATGGGATATGGGACTGAGGTACCTTTTCTAAATGAGTACCCACTCGAGTTTGTGTGGGTCTTGTTTTTATAGTCTGTGGTATTATACAGCTGAGGTTGCAGCTCCAGAATTATTAACCTATAGGCAGGCCCACTAATTTGGCCAGTTGTATGGGCCCTTGCCGTGATGTGTTTGGTTGGTGATGGGCAAGCCAGAGATGTCTTTGGATTATAGGGCTTATATTGGCCAAATTCCGTGGCATAAGGGTCTCAGCATTTGCCGCGTTTGGTTGGAACAATAGCTTACTTGGAGGGTTTGGGCTTCTGTGTTGCAAACCAATGAAAGCATCCAGACCAAGGGTAGTAAGACCAGCAGACAGTAGAGTGGTGTGCAGCTGCACTTGTCAGGCTTTTGTTGTTCAGTGTTGGTATTCCTTTAGCATACATTATTAACAAGGAGGCACTGTCTACTTTCATCATTATGGGATATAGTATTAATTTTATTATCTCTGAATATGATTTTTATTTACTGAGTTTTCTATCTCCCCTTTTGGTAGCCTACACTATCTGTGGAAATAGCCCTATAGTACTAATTTTAATTTCCTGAGGGGGACTAGAGGGGAAGCCTGGATTAGTTATTCACCTCTTATAACCCAAATACTAAGGGAGGATTTTTGGGTGGTAAAAGCTTAGGGTCCCATAACAGATAGACAGCTGCCTAGCCTATGGGGGCATTTGTGGTTAAGGGGTCCCAGGAGGCTATGTACCTTGATCTGGCCTCCATCCCTTATGGGTTATAGGCAAGATGACAAATTTATAAAAATAAGGGTAGACATTATTAAAAGGCCTAATAAATAGTGAGTCTTCCTATTACATAGAGGAGAGGTGTATTATTTTTAAATCTAGGTAGGAAAGAGCTATCAGAAGATTTTTTAAAGCTGGTGTGAGGTGTGTCCATCAAGGAGCCTTAAATTAAGAGATACTAATGCCTAATGCCTGGGGCAAGATACAGATCCATTTAGGGATGCATTTGATTGGTGTTTAAGAAGGAGATGTTTATCGAACACTACATCAAAAACTAATGATGTACTATATGTTGGCTAATTGAATTTAAATTTAAAATATAATTAAAATATAAAAAATAAACGTTTGAGGAGACCTACATTATCTGTAAGGCAAGAGATTCCTGAGTTCTTTGACGTGAAGGGAAAAACTCTTAGGTAATGGACCAATAGTTTAGAATAAATGTGAAAATGCAGCCATGTTGGCTAAAGCATACAGTGCTAAGATCACTGCCTGAAGTTTGGCCAGTTGTATTGACCCTTGGGTTTCATCCTTTACCAGAGACATCATGGCTAAGGGATAAAAAGCAGCAACATTCCATTGATTTCCAGTATTAATGATGGCGTCATTGTCAACAGTATAGACTATAACTCCCACTGCTGCTAACTCAATCTCAAGAGGCCCTTCAGTAGCCAAAGACTCTGAGGAGGGGTGATCTTCTCTAGCACCATAGCATTAGACTGAGGACACAAAGGCTACTTCCTCCTGTAGGTGGAGTATGCCAGAGGGCTTAAGTTTAGCTCCATTCTCTATTAAGGAGATCTCAGTAGCCATGCTTAGCTCGTGGGGTATAGCTTCTAAGATCCAAGGTATAGTGAGCAGCTGGGTATGGAGGGTCATAGGCTAAGGGTCTGTGAGAGCCTCTGTTTCCAAGAGACTCTCGTATGCAGCCAGCAACTTTTACTTTAATGGTGTATTCCATAGGGTTGAGAGAGGCAGTATCTTGCATCAGAAGCCCTTAGGCAAATGGCCGTCATAGGTGTGTCCAGAAACCCCATGATGCATGAGAGGAGGTTGTAAAAACCTCTACTGTGAAGAAGTCTCTGAGGACACTAAGAGGAGTGTCTGTTGACTTTATTTTTTACATATTCTACAGCCTTTTGTTGGAAAGGTCCTCATTTAAGGGAGACTGATTTATAAGTAACATAATCAGCGAGATTAAGTAAAATTTGTGAATGAGGAATATATTGCCACCAGAACCCAAAAAGGACTATTCCATATTGGTTTGTATGTCCTTAATGAATGTGTCAAACAAATTTTGGAGGAGGACGTCATCAATTTAATGTCATACATGTGTACCCCTGAAGAAAGGTAGACACGATTAAAATTTTGTCTACCAAGATTGTGTGTAATGGCAAAGCTGTTGAGGTGTACCCCCTAGATAGCTTAGGAAACATGTGCTGTGACCTTTTGAGGGTGAAGGCAAACTGCATCTAAGAGGCTATTGAAATAGATACTGAAAAGGACATATTAGCCAGATCTATAAGAGCAAAACATCTACCAGTTATTATTTGAGTGGAATAAGTAATTTAATGACATTGGATATTGGGCATATTAGACTTAATGGACCACATTATTAAGGGTGTAGTAATCCACCATAAGGTGCAATGTATTCCTTCCGTGTTTAAGAACAGGCAAAATTGGTATCAAATGGGGAAGCAGTGGTCATAATCACCTTATTATTAATTAGGTCTTATATAATAAGTTTCAATACTTGAAGGCCCAATTTTAAATTATATTGGAACATATTCACATTTTAACTGGAGGTCCATTGGGGCCCATTTTATCAAGCCAGTTTGTAAATGTGAAAAATTTAAATTAATTTGAATTTACTACTCAGTGTGTTCGAGTGTCTTTGCCAACTATGGGATATTTTAGGGGGATGGACACTATGACAGTGGGAAATTTAAGCAAGGCTATATTTAAGTGACTCATCCTTATTTTTTCCTCTATTTTATGTTTAGTTGCTAAGATTATAGGAAGTCCCATGTTTAAATTTAATGGGATACCCAGGTATAACTATAACTTGAGCACCAGTATTTATTAAGCCCATGAAGCTATGTCAATTGGTTTATTTTAGATGATGTTAATCTGGAACCAATCTTCTAGAGACATAAAACCAATCAGCGGCCCTTTTATTTGTTTGTTATATAAATTCTTTTAGCAAGTTTTTCATTTCCAGTTGGGTCAAATTATACACATTTGTTTTGATTTAGTTATACATATACAACAGATGATATATATACAATATTGTATATTACATTCATTATATGTAATTTAATTTATATACTTACCTTTTATTTTCGCCTCCTGTATCTAGGTGTTTTTAAAGTCTTTTTTTTTTTTCTTTCCTGTTTTAGCTACCTGAAGCCATGATTTTTAGTTTTTGTTTTTGTCTGACAACTCATAGTGCAGACTTTCTAGGTGGCTACAGGACAAGGTGGCAGTGGGGAGTGGGAAAGGGGCATGGTGGCCTACCTTATAAGCCTTCCAGGCTTTCTCAGTCTACCTCCCAGGGAATGTGATTTGCGTTTAGACCATTATAGCAGGCTTTCTTTGGGACAGCACACTTAGCCCCCATGTTCAAGTATCAGTCCCATTTTTATTGTCTGTTTGAACAAATCTTTTTAGAATGGCTTTCTTTCTTTTTCTTTCTTTCTCTTTCTTTCTTTCTTTCTTTCTTTCTTTCTTTTCTTTTCTTTTCTTTTCTTTTCTTTTCTTTTCTTTTCTTTTCTTTTCTTTTCTTTCTCCTTCCCTCCCTCCCTCCCTTCCTTTCTTTTTTTCTTATTTATGGTCTAGTTTAGTTAACATATAGTGTAATATCAGTTTCAGGAAGAATGGCTTATATTTCTAGTTTCTGTTATTAGTCTCTTGTCTGCCCCTGACTGCTTTTAGCCTTTGGATAAATTTTATCCAGATAAATTCCTGGTGGTCCATTATGGGACTGTTCATAGGTCTGCCTCTGGTTCCAGGGTGTCCTAGTCGACCTGAAGGGACTGGAGTTGGCAACTAACTCAGAACAGCAGTGGTGGCTCTGGTTCTAGCAAGGACTATAAGGCCTTTTTATCTCAACAACAAGCTCTTAGCCTGACAGTAGGCTGTGGCAACATTAACTCCAAGTACCATCCCAGGCTTGTGGGTGATCTGTGGGCAGTCTTCTACTACCACACTCTTAGGCAACAATAAACTAGATTATGACTTGTCTATGCCAAGCAACTTGCTAGCAGCCTTAATATAAAACTTTGTATTCATTTTGTATTGTTTCTGCTATAGAAAGCATTAGGATTTTCTCAACTCTGTGATCTCTCAATTTATCATTGTAGTATAGTATAATATATAAATATGTAAAATATCAGATGTTGTGGGTGAGACATTCCAATTATATTTACAAATGTTTTTAGATAAAAATATTTGAAGAACCATATAATAACTACTGAAATATTCAGTCTCATAAAGGGAAGTGATGTGAAATAATTACATTTGGAAGTTTCAGTGAAGTTTTATGAGTAAATTACTAATACCATAAGCTTTATTGAAGACACAGGAACTCTTTATTTCCTTCGTTTTTAGTTTTCCCCTTATCTGTTTTTATCTTTACAATTGTTTCTTGTGTTTTTAACTGTCATTTTCTTTTTTTTCTTTCTTTACTGAATTTGTCTTTACCTATTCCTACCTTCTATTTCTTTTTTTCTGTAGTCTACATTTTTTATTTCTGTCTTTTACCATAATTCATATTGTTTTTTAATTATCTGTTCATAGTAAAAAGTTAAAGAGCCACGTTAAAATATTCTTTAAGATAAACATAAATTTTCTCTATTCACTGTTCTCATTTGTTCATTGAACATACTACAAAATCATTACTAAAATTTCTTATTTTGTGTATTCTTTGATAGGTATTTTTTCCTTGTGGCTCATTATCCCTCAATAGAACAATCTGCTGACCTTGTCTTTGTGCAAGTAATATCTCCATTTTATTATAAATGCATAAACTTCATGGCTTAGTCAGTAGTCAGAATGACAGAGGGTATATTATAGTAATTAGTCTCTCATATATAAAAGCATGAGTAAAATGACAACTTTTTGGTGATCATGAGAATATACAGTATTAGAATTCATTCCAGAAATTGTAAAGAATGTTATCTAGGTCTCTCTCCATTTGTGACAGTGATAGCTACTAACTTTCTAACAGTCACCTAATTTCTACAATTGAATCTGTGACTTGAAGAATGAAAGTAAGATTACAATAAATATATATGTTCTTTTAAGTCACATCCTGAATTTGCTATTTTATTTTATTGAAGGAATTATGTAATGCTTTTCGTTGAAACTGAAAAACAAAAAATACTTTGACTTTAACTAATGGGGTATTTGAAATTTGCAGAATGAGGAAGAGGATGTGTGTTTTCAGTTTTTATTTGTATATTCTCATTTATAGAAATTTACTATGTCATTTTTTCCATCTATGTAAATTTTATTATTGGGGTTAATACTCTTACAAATCCAAGTTATATGTATTTTTAGAAGGCATCTAGCACAGATGAGTAAATGAATACATGAATAAATTAATAATTTTGGAAATACATTATTGACTCTGATAAGCAGTAAGAGCCACACTCCATTACAGTTTCAAGACATGTGACATTAAGTTACCTCAATTTCTAATAATTAGATTCTTCTGCTTAATGGGGATGAAAATAGTATTTAGTTTAGAATTATTTTGAGGATTATTTGGAAAAATTTATATCAAAATCATTATCAGAATATCTGACACATGGTGAATTTCACCAAATGCTATCTCTCATTTGAAAGCAATTATAGAAAGAATGTAATATCATTTCTCCTTTTTCACATCGAACATTACAGTAGAAGAAATTTAACGTAACTTAGGACATCAAAGAAGTGATAAAACAGGGATTCAAACCCACATCTATTTGACCTCAGAGCTAATAGTGTTTAACAACCATTAAAGCAAAAACAAAGACATATTAACATACCATAATAAAATAGAAAGAATAGACTAGGGAAGATAAGTAGAAAAATAGAGACTTTGACACTGACAATTAGCTATGCAAATCTGTTTTTGAGTCCATTGTCCTGTTACTTACATGAACCAACAATGTCAGCAGTACTTTAATGCAGCCTGGAAAAGTGTACTGATGTACTCTAGGTGGCTTTAAAATAGTCACCTATACCAGATATTATAAATTAGCATATATTGGGATAGCAATCTGCCCACAAAGGATTCACTTCTCCTAATGAACTGTGGAAAGATAGTAAAGTTCCAGATGATGAGGCAGAGGGGAAACAATTTATCAATTGTCACAAATTTCTACTGTAGTGAACTATGGTAAAGTTAACTGTTCTGGGTGGACCTACTTTTCCTAAATTTATTAGATTTAAATAGCTTCGGAGCAACCAAGTTATTGCTAATACTCCGTGTATTTCACTCTTTTCCCCTCCTTTACTGCAAAGGTGTCTAAAGGTGTCTGGGATTTAAGCATTGCTGATATTAGAATAGAAACATAGAAAGGTAGATTCACCTTATGTTGAATTTCATTTGATTTGATCTAGGACCTAACCCCTTCATCCATTACTACATTGGCCCTAGAAATTGCTGCAATTTTATATTTCCATAATTTTTTTCCATTTAGTAATTAAAATTCTGCTTGCAAGCCCCTAATGTATTGTTACACATACAGAAGAGAGATTTCTACATCTCCTTATCTGTCTGTGTGCATTTGTGTACAAAACCATGAATTCATAATGGTAACTCCAGCTCTAATCCAACATGATAGAGTTTATTCTGGCCTTTCTCCTTTCTCTATTTGTGACTCCTTTTTCTAACAGTGAGAAATCACATCTTATTATGTATGTGTACAATCCTAGAACACACGTTAAGTATTTCAGAATTGCTAACCTATGCCTCTGTGAAAAACAAATTTACTAACTAGAGTACAATATTTGTATATAGTACTTTTTGTGTTGCACCTTAGACAAAGATGGCCAAAATACCATTTTCCAGCTTTACTGAGGTTAATTCTCTTCTTTTCCATCCAATTCAGTGTTTTTATGTTATTATTTATGATACATTATATTAATTTTTTCCAGTCTGTATTGTATTTGAGGTTTCTCCCCCCACACCACATCAGGTTGAATCAGGCCTTTTTTTTTTTTTTTTTTTTTTTTTCCTTATCCATCACTTGGTCATATGGAAACACGCCTCCCCACTCAAGGCCATAGAAATGAGCTGAGGGAGAGAAGTTGGTGCAGCTGTCATAGATGACATAGGACTCTAGGCCATCAATTCATCTGACTCATTTATGACCTGTAAACCTGTTTGAACTCTCTCCAGAATGCACCATTTAAATCATATGAACAGTATGCATATTATACCTTATGACTTGGTAGGTCAGATAATGTATGTGCTAGGAAGCTGTGGTAATATAGCCACTTGATGTCCTATGATCAGGCATGTAGTTTCTACTAGAGCACAGTATTATAGCAGCAGCTATCTTTGGAATGATGAGTAGTTATTTGCTATAGAAAGTATGGACTTATTATAGAGGCCTAAGAGTCTGCACAGTACTTATCAAGGACTCCACAGTGACTCAACCTACTATCAATACTACAAGCACTATGAGACGTAATAGGCCATATGGGAAAATGGGCAGGGCCATTTATACTGCTGTTAAAATCTAATACAGAGCATTCTCTTATTCTGAACCCCAATCAAAACTACCATCAGAATTATATAATAAATTGGTAAAATTAGAATTTTTAGATGTATTGTGTGCTGTCTCTGAGATTTAAATAAGCCTACTAAGAGCTGTCACTCTTTCTTGGGGACAGGAACTGAAAGGTGCAATATTATCTTTTACCATGTTGGGGATGACTTAGCATTCTAGAGTTGTTACCCACCATCAACAATTGGATTCTTGTTTTTTGGCTGACAAGTTATCAATTTCTGCTATCTCATACTGAGGATCTTCATTTGATAGGAGAGTAGGTGTGTATGAAAAGGAAATTGAAGGCATTTTAACAATATTGGTTCTTTCGGTCTATGAGCATGGAGTATCTTTCCATTTGTTTGTCTCATCTTCAATTTCTTTCATCAGTGTTTTATGGTTTTCAAAGCACAGCTCTTTCATCTCCTTTGCTAAGTTTATTCTTTTTGGCGCAATTGTAATTTCTCTTTCTACTTCTTCATTGTTAGTGTATAGAAGTGCAGTGGATTTCTGTATATTGATTTTGTGTCCTGCAACCTTACTGAATTCATACTTTTATTTTGTGAATCCCTTGACTGACTTTTATGGATATAATTGATTTTAGTGCTTTTCCTTTCCTCTATACTGGTTTTATAAGTGATTAATCTACTACTTTCATTATGTTTGTATTTACTTATGAAATTTTTTCCTTTCATAAGGAAAGGCCCAGTTATGGCCTTTTCTTTCTACTCAGAGGATTTTCTTTACCCTTTTTTGTCAGGCTGGTTTAGTGGTGATGAACCCTTTTAACTTTTATTTGTCTGGGAAACTCTTTATCTCTTCTTCTATTCTGAATGAGAGCCTTGCTGGATAGAGTATTCTTGGCTGCCGGGGTTTTTTTGTTTGTTTTTTGTTTTTTGTTTTCCTTCTTTCTTCCTGCATTTTGAATAAATCATGACAGTTTCTTCTGGCCTACAAAGTTTCTGCTGAAAAATCAGCTGATAGCCTTGTTGTGTTTCCCTGATATGTAATTGTTTTATTTTCTCTTGCTGCTTTTAAAACTGTCTCTTTATCACTACTTTTTTTTTTTTTTGCCATATTAATTACTTTGTGTCTTGGTGTGGAATTCCTTGGGATGATTATGTTGGAGACTCTCTGTGCCTCCTGGATCTAGATGTCTTTTTCCTTCTCCAGATTAGGAAAGTTTTCAGCTGTTATTTCTTCAAGTAAATTTTTTCCCTTCTTTTCTTTTCTCCTTCAGAGATTCTTATAACACATACATTATTATGCTTGATGATGTCATCGAGTTCTTTGGGTCTTTGTAGGCTTGTTGTTAGGCAGTGTCATCAGTCAGACCAAATTCCTGCCTTTAGCTGGTTTGGTGTGATTGTGGTTGCACCAAACTGCAGGCCATTGTCCCTCAATTATCCAGAGAGGCTTTTGTTAGTCAGTGGGACCATCAGTCCGTCCACATGCCTGCAGATGCACTGATTAGTAGAGCACTCTCTCAGCACTGCCAAGGTTGGATTGCTGGACTGTAAGTATACTGAATATACTGGTCTGTGTGGTTATCTTCCCCTCTTCTTAGGGCAGGAGTCACTTTAGAGTGGTGTTGGTCCCTGCTGGGACTTGCTGGCAAGATGAGACATGGCAAGAGCCACTTTGGAGGGACTCCTGCTGAGTGGGGTGGGTTGAATGGGGCAGATCCAGAGAATACAGGGGTAGGGCATGGTATTAGCAAGTTAGGTGGAGAGTGTTTCTGCTGGTTCCTGCAGGTGTCTGTGTACCTAGTCTGGGGTAGGGAGTGGGGGACAGAGAAATTGCATCTGCCAGCTCTTTTGTTTTTGGAGACATTTCTAAAGATCCCTGCCACTCCAGCATGCATTCTGAGATTAGTAAATAAATATCCTTCACATATACCTCAGACATTTTTCAAGCTGCTGCTTGTATGTTGTATCTCAGCAGGACTGTTTTTTTTTTTTTTTTGGGTCTTTAAGGGAAAGACTCCATTTCTTATCATCCTTTGGCTTCCCCAAGCCAAACCCACTGATTTTTAAAGTACCCAGAGTTAAGTTTTGTTGTTTACGAAAACTCAAGAAGACACACTAGTTTTCAAAGCCCAGTGTTATGGGGGTCGTCTTCTTAGTGCAGGTTTCCCATGCCTGGGGTGCCTGGGGTGGGGTCTGCTTCTCTCCCATCTCTGTGCTTGTGGTGTCCCTTTTGTGGTTAATCTCACTGGGAATTTGGTTCCTGACTGCATCTCCATGTCTCCTACCCTTCTCAGTGTGTCTTCCTCTCTACAATTAACTCTGGAAAGTCTGTTCTGCCAGTCTTCAGGTAGTTTTCTGGATTGGATGCTCTGATATGACTGTTAGCTAGGTGTGTCCTTGAAACAAAGTGAACGTCATTCCAATACCAAAGCCAGATCTACAAGAAACTTACAAGGTAATATCCCTGATGATCATAGATGAAAAAAATCCTCAATATAATATTAGCAAATAAAATTCAACAGTATATTAGAAGGACCATACAACATGTTCAAGTGGGATTTATTCCAGGGATGCAAGGATGGTTCACATCCTCAAATCAATAAATATGATATAACACATTAACAAAATGCTCATCTTGGTGCAGAAAAAGCATTTGACAAAATCCAACTTTTTTTATGATAAAACTCAATAGATAAAAGTATAAATGGAATGTATCTCAATATAAAAAGGCCATATATAACAAGCCGTTAGCTAACATCATATTCAGTGGTGAAAAGCTGAAAGTCCCATTCAAGAGTAAAAACAAAGAAAAGGATCCAAATCTGAAAGAAAGAAGTAAAATTGTTTGTTTATAGATAACATAATTTTATGCATTGGAAGTCCTCACTTCTCCACCAAAAGACTGTTAGAACTAGTAAACAAATTCAGTAAAATTGCAGGATACAGAATCAATCTGCAAAAATCAGTTATGTTTCTATAAACTAATGACAAACTTTCAGAAAGAGAAATTAGGAAAACAGTCTCATTTATAGTAGCATCAAAAAGAATAAAATATTCAGGAATGAATTTAACCAAGGCAGTGAAAATCTTTACACGAAAGGTGTAAGACATTGGTGAAAGAAATTTATGAGGAAACAGGTAAAGGAATAGTCTGTGTTCATGAATTGGAAGAATTATAATGTTGAAATGACCATATTACCCAAAGCCATCTACAGATTCAGTGCAATCCCTATCAGCATTCCAGTGGCATTTTTAACATAAATTGTAAAAAAAAATATGAATATGGGTCCAAATACCCTGAATAGCTAAAGTAATCTTGAGTAAGAAGAACAAAACTAGAGGTATCACACTTCCTGATTTTAGAAATAAACCCATGCATATATGAGCAATTAATTTTTGACAAAGCACAAAGAGTACACAATGGGAAAAGAATACTCTCTTTAATAAATGGTGCTGGAAAAACTTGTACTTGCATCCACTTAGTGAAAAACTGTCCACTTGAAAAAGAATGGAATTGTATTCCTATGTTACACCATACATAAAAATAATTCAAAATGGATTAAAGACCTGAAATCCCAAAAGAAAACAAGGATTAGCTCTTCGACACTGGTTTTTGTCAATGATTTTTTTTTTTTGGATCTGGTAACAAAAGCACCGGCAACAAAAGCAAACAAACAAACAAAAGTAAGTGGGATTACATCATACTAAAAAGCTTATGTACAGCAAAAGAAAACCACCAACAAAATGAAAAGGCAACCCTGAAATGGAAGAATATATTTTCAAACCACATATCCAATAAGAGGGTAACATCCAAAATATATAAGGAAATCATATAACTCAATAGCAAAAGGGAAAAAAAATCCATTTAAGAACTGAGCAAAGGACTTCTATAGACATTTTTTTTTTCCAAAGGAGGCACACAGATGGTCAACAGACACATGAAACGATGCTCAACATCACTAATCATCAGGGAAATGAGAATCAAAACCACAATGAGACCCTCAACACCTGTTAGGATGTCTGTTATCAAAAAGACAAAAGTTAACAAATGTGGATGTGGAGAAAAGGGAACCCTTGTATGTTGTTGATGGGAATATAAGCTGGTATAGCCACTATGGAAAACAGTAGGGATGTTCTTGAAGAAATTAAAAATGTAGCAATCATAAGACCCAGCAATCAGTGTCCTGAAGAGTTATCTGCACTCCCAAGTTCATTACAGCATTATTCACAATATTAAAGATACAGAAACAACCTAGGTGTTCACTGATGAATGATTTGGTGAAGTAAATGTGTATGTGTGTGTGTGTTATATTAGATATTATATATAAATTAATACAAATATTGTATAAATTATTATATAATATATATAATGGGTTTTTCAGCCTATAAAAGAAGGAAATCCTAATATCAGCAACAACATGAATGAACTTAGAAGGACATTATGATAAGTGAAATAAGACACAGAAAAGTAAATACTGCATTGGTCTCATATACATGTAGAATCTAAAAGCCAACTCAGAAACAGAAAATAGAATTATGGTTGCCAGGGGCTATAAGGTGAAGGAAATAGGGAGAAGTTGGTCAAAGTTTACAAAGTTTCATTTATGTAGAATGAATATGTTCTGGAGATCTAAAGAACAGCATAGTGATTACAGTTAATGATATTGCATTGTATAACTGAAATTTGCTAGGAAAATAGATCTTAAGCATTCTCACCAAAAATGAATGAATGAATGGTAATTATTTGAGGTGATGGATGTATTAGTTACCTTGGTGGAAATCTTTTCACATTGCATATGTATTTCAATCACATTGTACATTTTAAATATAATAGTATTTGTCAATTATACCTCAATAGGTTAGAAAAAATTAAATGAAAGAAATAAAAATAGTTGTTTGTAATTTTATATTATATGTATTTTGCTGTAATAAAAAATAGGAAAAATGAAATAAAAGATGGAATTGATGAAAAGTTGATAAAATTGATATAAGATTGAATTAATAAAAGAAAGTAGAAAGTTAGGGCACCTGGCTGGCTCGGTCAGTTAAGTGTCTGATTTCGGTTCAGGTCATGCTCAGGTCCTGGGATCAAGCCCTGCATCAGGCTCCAGGCTCAGTGGGGAATCTGCTTGAAGATTCTCTCCCTCTGTCCCTACCCCCACTCACTCTCTGTCTGTCTGTCTCTCTCTCAAATAAATACATAAAATCTTAAAAAAAAAAAAAGTAGAAAGATGGGTGTAAAAAATTAAGGACAAGAGATTCATTTGAGTTGATCAACAAAGCCAAAACCTAGCCCTGAAAAGTTGGTTTTTGCCTAGAAATATAGACAAATCTACCTGATCAGAAGAAAGTACATTTAAACACTTACAATACAGACCCAAAATTGAATATTACTAAGGCTGGAATCTACAGTTTATACATACTGATTTCTTATTAACTGCTTGTCACCTGTGCAAGTCCATGTAGCCCAACCCCCCCTCACCCCCACTCTGCAGTGAATAGTGACAGATATTTCAAGATAATTAATGAGTATCACTGGAATGTAAGCTCCTCGAACTTTCATTGTACATTCATTTTTAAAATACCACCACTTAAAAAATGGCTAGCATATATAAAATCTCAGTACTCATTTGTTCAATCATTGACTTATCATAAATGATCATGGAGAAACCGGCTCATCAGTTAGCTAGCCATTGACAATCTAGTTTAGGCCAAAACTAAGTCCTAACCAGAACTTTAAGTTGAGAAAACAGACATTTCTGATAAAATGTCTATACACCTTCTTGAATTTATGGATCATATTAATCTGTAGTTTTGAAAAAACTTGAGAAATAAATCACTCAAGCAAATGGAGAGAGAAGATTGATGGAATAGGAACACATAATAAACTAAAAAGCCATAGGGAGTCAGATAATTTTTTAAAAAGTATATTTAGATCAAGCCTCTGGATATAACTTTCAGTTTATAGGCAATTTGTGTGTAGAAGAAACATGTTAAATAATGATATTTATGCTACCAGCAAAATCCACATTATAGAGAACCACATGGTGAAGGACCTGTTACCTTCAACAACAACAAAAATTATAAAGAAAAACAAGAGATGGGAAGGATATAAGGGATACCTATAGTTTAAAAATGATTGGCAAGTTTTTAAATTTTGAAGATGGGTGATGGATACTTGTGGTTTATTATGCTAATGTCTCTCCTTGGATGTATGTTTGAAATTTTCTTAATAAAAATTAAAGGAATATACATTAGTGGGCATTTATTAAGAATCTATGCTGAAGCTATTAACAAAGCAATTCGTATATATGTATCATTAAACTATCTTGTAAATTAGGAATTCTTCAGTTTCAAATAATGCAATTATATTGTCTGTGGTCAGAGCTTATAAGGGATTAAACCCAGACCTGATGAAGTATTTGTAGGGCATTTTTCCTCTATGTAATTAATACTCAATTTTAAGAGAGTCAGTTTCTGAGGTCTATTTCTAATTTAAGGAGGAAATGGTATCAGAGACCACCCTTACCCACAACTTTTTCTTATCCATATCTTAATACTCAAAGAAGTATGTATGCAAATACCTATCTTGTCTTTTTTTTTTTTTTTTTACCACTTTCTTATGTCATCCACGAAAGTAAATTAAAAATGGATTAAAGGCCTATGGGGTACCTGGGTAGTTCAGTCAGTTAAGCATCTGCCTTTGGCTCAGGTCATAATCCCAGGGTTTTAGGATCAAGTCCTGCATCGGGCTCCTTGCTCCACAATAACAGGATCCTGCTTCTCCCTCTGCCTCTGCCTCTCTACCTGTTTGTGCTTGTTCTCTCTCTGACAAATACATAAATAAAATCTTTAAAAAAAATAAAAACTAAAACTAAAATAAATAAAATTTTTTTTAAAAAATTGATTAAAGGCCTAAAGGTGAGACAGGAAACCATCCAAATCCTAGAGGAGAATACAGGCAATAACCTCTTTGACATTGGCCATAGCGCCTTCTTTCTACATATGTCTCCTGAGACAAGGAAAATAAAGGCAAAAAAGAAACTATTGGGACTTCATCAAAATAAAAAGCCTCTGCACAGCAAAGGAAACAATCAGCAAAACTGTAAGTCAGCCTCCTGAATGGGAGAAGATACTTGCAAATGACATATTCGATAAAGGGTTAGTATCCAAAATATATAAAGAACTTACAAAACTCAACACCCGAAAAACAATCCAGTTAAAAAATGGACAGAAGATATGAATAGACATTTTCCAAATAATACATACAGATGGCTAACAGACACATGAAAGGATGTCTTTCTTGTCTTAAATTCCATTTATATATGAGAGAGAGGGAGAGAAAGGAGAGTTGATGAACACTGTTTGTCACATTTACCTATGCTTAGAGAGCAAGCATTTTATGCTTTTTACATATCCATCTATAGGGACGTCTATAGGGACAGTAAAGAGAAGAGTATTGAGACTTTAAAAATAATAACTTCCAGAATATTGTTTCTAGTAGGTAAAGATAAAGGAACATAGGGACACGTGGGTGGCTCAGTTGGTTAAGTGCTCAGCTCATGATCCCTGATGATCCCAGGGTCCTGAGATCGAGTCCCACATTGGGCTCCTTGTTCAGCGGGGAGCCTGCTTCTCCCTCTGCCTGCCTCTCCCTGCTTGTGCTCTCCTTCTTTCTCTCTGACAAATAAATAAAATCTTAAAAAAAAAAAAAAGAAAACTTCATTAGCTTCCTTAAAAAAAAAGATAAAGGTAATTAATTAATTAATTAATATTAAAGATGCTCTACCCCTCTTTTTTAATCTCGATCATGTTTAAGTATTAGTTGTTTTCCTGTTGTGTCACTTTGTTGTTGGAATTCATTGTCTTTTCCAAAAAACTTGCAAGTTTAAACTTGGAGAAGGATACACATAAAACCAGCATCATAAACAACCAAATGTCATACTCCTGTTCATAGTATGAGAAAAAGACAATTCCTTTTATAATTTAGGACTAGATTTCTTAGAAAGAATTCTGAAGGAAAGGTTGAATAATTAACACTGCAAACTAATTCTTTTAGCAAAGCTTATTTCACAGTTTTGCTTCAGTGTTCACCAGCTGTAGAGAAGGCAATTCAAACTCCCTAAATTAATCCCAGCTGCAGTGCTTGCAACACAATTAACACATTTAAAAGTGATAAATATATGTTAAAAAAACAACAATTTGGGGTCAATTTAGAATGAGCTGTCAGAAAGTCGGAGATTGCCTAAATCCTTTTCATTTCTTGTTTGTTAATTGTAAATTTCCATAATCAATTTGGGTTGGGGGAAAGGTTTTAAATAACTGAAATATTAATGCTTTTTTCAAATGTGAGTGTACTCTTTAAATTCAAGGTGAAGAATGTGACTAGAAGAATGTTTCATAATTTCAGAGAATTTGGAAGATATCACGGCTTATTCATTTTAACATTTCAGAGAAAAGGGAGAAGAATAATTATGGTGCAGTTATCAAAGGGATACCACTTGGATAAGTGTTAAAAATAATATACATGGCTCCTGTTAGACTGTCTCAGTCATCCACATACCATGTGATTTCCATGCCTTACAACCTTTACAGTAGGAAATAATTGGAAGGAATCACCAAGATTCCGATAGTAGTAATTTGATGATCTGTATACATAGGACCAGTTTGGGGGCTTCCTCCTGCCATTTCTCACCTCAATCCCACATCCCTTCAATACGTATTTGGAAATACACAAGGTTGGTGGAGATAGTATTTACTTAAAAATAATAATAATTTTTGTTCCAAGAACTTTCAGGATTGCAAAATAGATTGTACTTTCTCCTTCTGGAAACAAATGGAAGGTCTGCCATGCATTTTCCATTCTCCATTTTATGCTTATTTTATCATTTCATCTTCACAATAACCATTCGAGTATTATCTCCATTTTCATACTTGCGGAAAGTGAACCTCATAATAAAGATTTGCCCAACAATGAAGAACAATAAGCATGTCCTAATAAAAATGCACACACCAGTCATTTTTACTTCAATGTACATAGTGTTTTTTAGCATTTCACAGCTGTATCACTCTGTATATTTTCTCTTCATGAAATAAGTGGAAGATAGAGTTAAAATTGTAATGCCACTTTTTATTCAAGATAATTTAGCACCTTCATTTGTGGTGGGGTGTTTTTTTGTTTTTTTTTTGTTTTTAAATTTTATTTATTTATTCCACGTCGAGAGAGAGAGCACAAGCAGAGGGAGCAACAGGCAGAGGTAGAAGCAAGCTCCCAGCTGAGCAGGAAGCCTGACATGGGACCCAGTCCCAACACTCTGGGATCATGACCTGAGCAAGGCAGACACTTAGCTGACTGAGCCACCCAGCTCCCTGTGGTGGGGTGGGCTTGGCTTAGAGATGTGGCAGAGAAAATAGTTAATAAGACCTGGGGATAACTTGGATACAACAGAACAAAGCTTGGTCACTGAGATTATGAATTTAGATGCATGGCAAAGTGTAGATTTGCTACTATAGCAACAGCAAGCTCATTGGAAGACTTATGTTTTAAAATTTAACAGGTTAGGTTTTATATTTGGAATGGCTATTAAAGTAAATATTAAGAAAATGAATGCTTAGCACAATAATTATGAACACAATAAATTCATATATGCTGGTCAATTTAAAGTAGAGAAAATTTTTAAAAAGGAACTAGGAAGAGGGAGAAAAATATTAGCTGGTAAGAAAAGATATAAGAAAATTTGACTAAAATAAAGTCAAAGCTATCTTAACACATAATCATAGAGTTAATTCTTAGGAGATAAATTAAGGAGATATAGTACAAAATTATTTACTGTTTACAATAATAAGAAAAGCTCAAAAGCTAATGCTGAGTGATTATAGGAATTAACTAGAACCCATGGGTGAAGGACTGTGATGGAAAACAAAATCTTTAGAGTAAAAAGAGGTTATATTGTTAACATATAAAGATAAAAAGTATATATTAACAGGAGTTTGCTAGCTAATCAGATGAAAAGTAGAACAATTTTATATGTTAGATCTTCATAATGAAATGTGCTAGGCACTTTTCCAATGCCTATGTATAGGATTTTTAGTGCTTCTTCAGCCTCAGGAAGTACGCTATTATTTTAATTTTACATACCCAGATAAGCTAAGTGCGTGGCTAGTAGTTACACACCAGATGATTTGTGGAGCTGGGACTCAAACACATCATTTCAAAATTCATCCAATTCTGCTTTATATAACCTTCCACTATATCAGATTCATTTAGAAATAAATACAGTGAATAATATGGACATTTTGTGGAAATAAACTAAAAATCCATATAAAAATTAACAAGGATATCATTCCATCCATAAAATTCTTCCCCCTTAGTTTCTGTGATACTATTTACAACTGTTCTACATCCTTCTCCATTCTCAGTTTCTAGCTGCTTTTTTTTTTTTCATCTTTTATTGTTAGAGTGCCACATTGTTTCAGGATCTGCTTCTACTTCCTCATGCACACTGAGGATTTCACCAACTGTTAATTTCCACTTACGACCTACAAAACATCTCCAAATATGTGCCCTCAAGAATTTTAAATTTATAAATTTAAAGTTTTAAGTTAGAAATTCTCCCATACCAAGTTGTATTAGCAAGCCAGCTGATAGTATAATTATCGTCACAATCATTAAAGCTAGAAATATTGGGCCATTCATTTTTTTTCTTCATTCCTTACATCAAATTAGTCTTTATCATTCAACTCAAAAATATTTAATCTGTCCTTCCTTTCTACATCTACCAAACTGCTTTAGTTTGCCTTCTTATAGTTTTTCAGACCAATAACTGGAATAGGCATTTAGCTATTTTGCTTACTGTTAGATTCCCCCTTCAATCTTCACTGCCTCCCAAAAGTTTTGTTTACAATATAATGCCACGTTAGAAAAATTTAGTTACTTTCTATAATTAGAAAACCCACAGTGTTACAGCTACATTGTACATATCCCATGTATTGTATTTCATGGAAATATCTTAAACAGAGTTGTACCCTTTAAACAAAATATGCCACCTAAGTTTGTTACTATTCTTCTAATTTGTAATAGTTTTCCATAATGCCAGTTTTACTTTTCCAGTGTGAAATCTAAAGCAAAGATTCCTGAACTTTCTCAGTTTGTAGTGATGTTTCTCAGAAATTGTTTCACAGCGCTCCTAGGCAATAAATAACTAGATAAAAAAATGATAGAAAGATAGATAATCATAATCTTTAAAGTTTCATTTATTAAGATAGTTATAAATAACCTATTAAGGATCAGTGTCCAAATAGCTACTAAATTGTTAGGATAAAACAAAATGACATACATGAAATTAAAAGATTAATAATAACTTATATCTAAAGAATCACAATTATAAAAAGAATAATATTTTAATTTAATTTTTAAATAATCACAATCACTATGATAATGTTCATGTCTATTGGCATTATACACTTCTTAAAACTTAGGCTCAGATTATCCACCACCACCTTTGTTTTCTATTTAACATTGATTTTTTTCTTAGTACTTGCTTTTTCTTAAAACTACCTCCCCAAACCAAATTTTGTACAGATATGATGTCATTAAAAGGAAGGCAGTATGATCTAATGGTGAAGTTGTGAACTCTCTGGAGGTAGTGTTCACACAATGACACTGATGTTAGGCATCATTAAGTTTTCACTAGAAAAACTAAAATATTAAGGGGGCATCTTTCTACAATGTACTACAATGTAGTGCCTTCGGATGATTTGGAATACAGTTTGGGAATTATGCAGAAAAAAAAAAACAACACAAGATTCCCAGAAGTCTTTTTCTTTCTTTCTTTCTCATGACTACAGTACTTACTGTAGATTTAATCAGTTGCACAAACCCAAATATCTAATTTAAAAGAGAATTTGTATCTTCCATTATTCTGACTGGGATCGTGGCAGAGACAAGTGGTTCAGTTTTTAGCAATATTATCTTTTTTTGTAGAATGGTAGTTCTTTGTGTGTGTGTGTGTGTTTGCCAAGGACCACTGAGAATCTGACAAAGCCTATAGGTGCCTTTTCAGAATAATGTTTTTCAAAATATAAGATATAATCATAGTGGAAGTCCTAGCTAATGCAATAAGACAAGAAAATAAAACATACCTATTGGGAATAAAAAGTAAAACTCATTTTTTTGCAGATTGTCTATGTAAGGAAATCAGGCATCAACAAAAAACTCTTGGAACTAACAAGCAGTAATAGCAAGGTTTTATGTTACAAGATTAAAACACAAAAGTCAATTGCTTTCCTATATACCAGCAACAAACAAGTAGAATTTGAAATTAAAATCACATTACTATTTATGTAGCATCCAAACAATTGAAATATATAAACATAAGTCTAACAAAATATGTACAAGATCTGTAAGGGGAAAACTACAAAACTCTAATGAAAGAAATCAAGGAAATAAATAAATGGAGAAGATAATCCATGTTCATGGACAGGAAGACTCAGTATCATCAAGATTTCAGTCCTTCCCAACTTGATCTATAAATTTCATGCAATTCCAATAAAAAAATCTCAGCAGTTATTTTATGAATATCAATAAACTGATTCTAAATTTTCTAAAATACTGAATTCTAAATACTGAAGGTAAACATAGATTACTTACCTTATTCAATTTAAAGATTTACTATAAAGCTGCAGTAATCATGACTATTTATGGGTGAAAGAATAGATGAATCAATGGAACAAAATAGCCCAGAAGTAGACCCACATAAGTATAGGCAACTAATCTTTGACAAAGAAGCAAATGTAATACAATGGGAAAAGTCTTTTCAATAAATGGTGCTAGAACCACTAATATGTACATGCAAAAAAGGAAGGAAGGAAGAAAGGAAGGGAAGGAGGGAGGAAAGAAGGAAGGAAGGAAAAACTTGAATCCAGATACAGATATTAGACCCTTAACAAAAATTAATTCAAAATGGATCATAGGTCTCATATAAAATAGAAAACTATAAAACTCCTAGAAGATAACATAGAAAATCTAGGTGACCTTGGGTATGAAGATGACTTTTAGGTACAATGCCAAAGGCATGGTCTATGAAATAAATAATTGATTAGCTAACTTCATTAGAATTATAAAACTTCTGTCTGTGAAAATAACTGTGAAGAGAATAAGATGACATAGGATGTGAAAAGATTTGCAGAAGACCTATCATATTAAGGACTGTTATCCAAAATTATATATAGAGAATTCCGAAAATTCAACAGCAAGTAATGAACAACCTGATTAAAAAATGGGCAAAATATCCAGACAGATACCTCAGCACAGAAAACATAAAGATAGCAAATAAGCATATGAAAAGATCGGAACATCATATAAAATTAGGGAATTGCAAATTAAAATGACAATGAGGTACAGAACTATTAGAGTAGCGAAAAGCCAAAAAATTGAAAACATCAAATGCTGTTGAGACCGTGAAGCAACAGGAACTCTTATTAATTGCTGATTGGAATGGAAAATGCTACAGCCAACTATGGAAGATAGTTTGGCAATTTCTTGCAAAACTAAACATATTCTTAACATATGGTTCAGTAATCACACTACATGGTATTTATTTAAAAGAGTTGAAAACTTATGTCCAAACAAAATCTTGCTCACAGATGTCTATAACAACTTAATCATAATTGCCAAAATGTGGAAGCAACCAAGATGCCTTTAAGTAGGTGAATATATAAATAAATTGTGGTGCATCCAGATGGAACATGATCCAGCACTAAAAATAAATGGACTATTAAGTCAAGAAGTGACATGGAGAAGTCTTAAATGCTTATTACTAAATGAAAGAAGCTAATATGAAAAGGCTACACACTATGATTCCAACTACATGACATTCTGGAAAAGGCAAAATTGTGAAGTCAATGAAAAGATCAATGGTTGCCAGAGGTTAGGAAGGCAGGAAGGAATGAACTGTTAGACCCCAGAAGATTTTTAGGGCAGTAAAACTATTCTGTATAATGCTATAATTGTGGATACATTTCATTACACATTTGTCAAAACCCACAGAATGTACAACACCAAGAGTGAACTCTAGTATAAACTGTGGTCTTTAGATGATAATGATTTGTCAATGTAGGTAACAAAATACCACTCTAGGGTAGGATGTTGATAGTGGGAGAGGCTGTGTCTGTGAGAGCAAGTATATGAGCACTCTCTGCACTTTCTGCTTAATTTTGCCATGAACATAAAACTGCTCTAAAAAAATAATATGTATATAAAAGATAAAAGGATTACAAAGAAAACTTAGAAATAACTCATCAAAACATTTTTTGAAAGTTTACAATATAATATTTGTGTTTTATAAAGAAATAAATGACATGATCAAACAATAGGTCTATGATTTATCAAAATCATGAAATAATAATAAAGGTAAAATCTTCAGAAACTTACACTTTAGTGATATAAAATATCTCTGTTTTAGTTGTCAAATTTCAGGTACTGCTAATATTATTGTCTATTTTTATAATTGCAGATGTTAAAAAAATAAATATGTAATTGTTTTTACCAATAAACTTCTCAGGCACTCTGAATTCTACCCAAAAGTCTTTTGGAGCGTCATAAAATAGGGTTAAGAGTCATAATTCAAAATGTCGTTGTAAGGCAGAGGCAAGTTCTCTTAGTGAGCAGTTCTGTAGCATGATGATGAGAGTTGATTCTGAAATCTCAGCCTAGGGTCTCTTTTTTTCACTTTTCACAATTAACTTATATCTACACCCCTTAAGAAATTCTTTCTCCTTACCCTAACAAGAGTGGATCCTCTCTCTGCAATAAGAAATTTGTTATATACAGTAATAATACAGGATGCATTAGGAATTCAGAAATGCAGATAGTCTATATACCCTGTCTCCATTTCAGTCACAAAAGTAGTGTCCATAGAGTTGTACATTTTGAGGTAATGGATGAGATTTCCTTTGGGAAATTAAAAAATATAAACAAAAAATGTGCATTATCTAGGGAAACTGACACATCAAAGCTAGCACTCATATCCAGGTATGTATTAGACTCTCTGTCCTTTGCATATTATTGTTCATTCTATGCCACATTGTCTCTAATTTAATTTCATCCGATGGAATGAATGCCACAGTGAAGTCCTACATCTTTAAAAAGGGCTTATTGTACAATACTCATTTAAAAAACACAAACAGGGGCAGCTGAGTGGCTCAGTAGGTTAACTGTCTGCCTTCAGCTCAGGTCATGATCCCAGGGTCCTGGGATCGAGCCCCACATCAGGCTCCCAGCTCAGTGGGAAGCCTGCTTCTCCCACTGCCTCTTCCCCCCATTGTGCATGTGCTCGCTCTTTCTTGCAAATAAATAAAATCTTTAAATAAATAAATAAATATAAAAGCCACAAACTAATCATTGTGTTAAAAGACTAATGAGATTTTTTTTTTTGAGATTTTATTTATTTGACAGAGAGAGAGAGAGCCAGCAAGAGAGGGAACACAAGCAGGGGGAGTGGGAGAAGGAGAAGCAGGCTTCCCACTGAGCAGGGAGACTGATGCAGGGCTCGATCCCAGAACACTGGGATCAATTCATTGATTTTCAGAGAAAAAAATGAGAGCAACACACATTTTGTGGAATGCATCATCCTTAAAATCCTTAAAAATACACACAGAAAGGAGAGGCTTAAAGACTGAGCCACCCAGGCGCCCCAATGAGATTTTTTGTAATGTCATTACTTAAATAATTTTGGTGGTTCCCCGTTTATACTTAATCTCAAATATTTGTATATATGAGAATGAATAGAACATGAAAAAAGTACTCTAAAATCCTTAAAAACAGATTAGTGATACTACTAGTTTCCTGGATACTGCTTCGTTGAGTTATAGAAGGGAGAAACACTAGAGAGATTGTTTTATACATAAACTAAGGTTGGATTCTCTTTTCTATGTCAAGCAAACAATACCAGAATGTGTGTGGGTGTGCTAGTAAAAGGGAAAGAAACAACAAGAGAAGAGGCCTGGAGAGTTCAAGGTTCATATCCAAATAATGTAGTCTGAACTATTATCCAAGGCCAACATCTGAGAGCTATTCGGATCAATTCTGCATTATAACAGTTGCTGTCCCAAGAAGAGGCTTTTTATGGAGGGGGATTTCAGTTGCATTCCGTCGGACCTCAATATATCTGGGCAAACAACTGAACTGCCAGAAGGAACGATAACGCTGAATGAGATCTGAAAAGATTTACTATTAGTCAATGTGTGGAGAGAAATTTATTCAATCATTAAAGATTATATTTTCCAACCAAAAGAGGGAAAAAAAAAAGAAGAAGAAGAAAGAAAACGACATGGGAGTCTGTCTGTATCAACAGGTTGCTGATGAAATCCAGAGTTGTTAATTCGGTAGATGTCTACAGCATCACCTGTATCATCATCTGCATCTCACAGCATTCATTGATTTTCAGAGAAAAAAATGAGAGCAACACACATTTTGTGGAATGCATCATCCTTAAAAATACACAGAGAGGAAAGCAATTCCCACCAGGTTTAACCTGTGAATTATGTCTGAAAATACAGTTATTACAATTTTCCATTTCTGAGCTGATGGCTGGCTATGCCCACCTTTCCATAAAGTTGAATTGCTTATATGTGAAGCAGGAGGGGAAGTTAATGTAAAATAATATAGGAAGTCATCATGAGTAAACTTCTAAAGGATTGATCTGATTGTCTTAAGATGGACTGCCCTTAATGAAATCCTTATCTAAATTTACTTTCCTCTTAAAACATTTTCCTTTAATACTATACATTTTTTTAGTAGAGTCATAGAAATATTACCTCACATATATATAGATAATTTGAGGTTTTGTCGCTTTATCGATGTCTCTCTGGACAAATATTATTATTTAAAAAATGTTTACTTCAGTGAAATGAAAAGTCGGAACTTAGAAATAGTTTCTTTTAGGCATCCCTATGTCTGCCAGTTTACTTCAAATTTATGTCAGCATGAGTGTGTGTGTGTGTGCGCATGTGTGTGTGTGTCTCATGCAATGTAGATATATTAGCCCCTAAATATTGTTTTTGACTTGGCTAAATCAGAAGGGAAATTTATTTTATGGTTAGAATAGGACAAAATCAAGTGAGTCACTGCTATGGATTAGGATGGATGGGTGAATGGATGGATTGATAGATAGATAGTAATTCACATGCAGAATTCTGTCTAATCTTGGCCAATTTATAAAGATTGCTAGTAATAATACGATTGTCCAGTTTTTTATTTTCCTAAAAATACCTGGAAATTAAATTAGTATAATATTGAGTCAACAAGAAAGAACCAGTGCAATAAATGGACTATGATAACTTTATCCCACTTTAAAAAAATATATTGCTTTTATCTTTTGAATTTTCTCAAAGTTCATTAGGTCTTTACTTGAGACTGAAAATACCTAAGTCTTTATGCATTCGCTATAGTCTTTATGTACATTAGCAAACAGGCTCACCTATCATCAAAAAGACTGCTTATCACAACTGTTTCTTAATACCTTAGTACCAGAAATGTGGACTTCAAAGGGCAATGTGCTTTATATATATTTTTAAGTGAGAATGAAAATTTAAAAAACAGGTGGCTATGTTCTGTAACCTAAAAATATCACAGCAAGTAAAGAAAAACAATAAAATTCTATTTTCTCCTTGTCTCAGTTTCTACTATCCGTAAATTGAGTATTTAGTACTTTAGTTATATGTTCATTAAGTTATTTTGAGAAAGATGCATATGAAATATTTGGTAATCCAAGAATAATGGATTGGTAGTATGGTTCATAATAAAACTATTAAATTTTGAATTTCACTGAATTGTTCTCCTTAAAGTAAAGAAGAAATAAAGGGGAATCCTGATACACCAATAATATTAACTATCATTGAAAGTAAATTCCATACTCGTACTTCCAGGTAACTTACCTACCAATACGTTGCCATTTATCTAGAAAAGAACTAGCTTTGGTGGGGAATGTAATTATAAGCTCAACTTGAAATTTAGAAATTACATTGTAGATTACAGGCATATCTTGGAGATATTTCAGGTTCAGTTCCAGATCACTGCAATAAAGTGAATGTCACAACAAAGTGAGTCAAATTAATTTTGGAGTTTCCCAAGTAATATAAAAGTTGTGTTTACACTATAGTCTATTCACTGTGCAATAGCATTATGTGTGTGTGTATATATATATATATATCTTAAAAGAAAAACAAAGCTGGAGGCATCATAATTCCAGATATCAAGTTATATTACAAAGCTGTAGTAATCAAAATAGTATGGTACTGGCACAAAAATAGACACATAGATCAATGGAAGAAAATAGAAAACCCAGAAATGAACCCACAATTATATAGTCAATTAATCTTCAACAAAGTGGGAAAGAATACCCAATAGGAAAAAGAATCTTGAACAAATGATGTTGTGAAAACTGGACAGCAACATGGAAAGAAATGAAACTGGACCACTTCCTCTACATAAAAATAAATTCGAAATGGATTAAATGCCTAAACTGTGAGACTTTTAAAACCATTAAAATCCTAGAAGAGAACACAGGCAGTAACTTCTTTGACATTGGCTTTTGCAGTTTCTTTCTAGATATGTTTCCTGAGGCGGGGAAAGTGAAAGCAAAAATAAGCTATTAGGACAATATCAAAATAAAGTTTCTGCACAGTGAAGGAAACAATCAACAAAACTAAACAATAACCTTTGGAATGGGAGACAATATTTGTAAAAGACATGTCTGATAAAGGGTTAGTATCCAAAAAATATAATGCACTTGTAAAACATAACACCCAAAAAACCAAATCATCCAATTTAAAAATGGATGGAAGACATGAACAGACGTTTCTCTAAAGAGGTCATGCAAATGGCCAACAGACACATGAAAAGATGTTCAACGTTACTCATCATCAGGGAAACGCAAATCACCTCACCCCAGTCATAATGGCTAACATCAATAACACAAGAAACAACAGGTGTTGGCTAGGATGTGGAGAAAGGGGAACCCTCTTACACTGTTGGTAGGAATGCAAACTGGTGCAGCCACTCTGGAAAACAGTATGGAGGTTCCTTGAAAAAAGCTAAAAATAGAACTGCCAGATGAACCAGCAATCACACTACTATGTATTTACCCAAAGAATACAAAAACGTTAATTGAAAAGGATACATGCACCCCAATGTTTGTAGCAGCATTATCTGTAACAGCCAAATTGTAGAAAGAAACATAAAATGTCTATGGACTGAAGAATAGATAAAGAAGTGGTATATGTATATATATAAATTTTACTCAGCCATAAAAACGGAATGAAATCTTGCCATTTGCAGTGACATGGATGGAACTAGAGTATATTATGCTAAGTGAAATAAATCTGTCAGAGAAAGACAAATACTGTATGATTTCACTCATATGTGGAATTTATTTTTTTTTTCATATGTGAAATTTAAAAAAACAACACATGAGCAAAGGGAAAAAAGGAGGGGGGAGAGACAGATCAAGAAATAGACTCTTAACCATAGAGAACAAACTGACAGTTACCAGAAGGGAGGTGGTTGAGTGAATGGGTTAAATAGGTGGTGGGGATTAAGGAACACACTTGTGATGAGCACCGGATGTTGTATGTAAGTGCTGAATCACTAAATTGTACACCTTAAACTAGTATTACACTATATAGTAACTAACTGGAACTTAAATAAAAACTTAAAAAAAAAAAGTGGGTTTCTTGAGATGTATTCTGCTCCTGGTGAAGTGCTGTGAAGATTGTTGAAATGTCAATAAAGTATTTAGTTTATTGCATAAACTTGGTTAAGAAAGCAATAGAAGGGTTTGAGAAGATTGGCTCCAATTTTGAAAAAAGTGGGTAAAATGCTATCAAACAGCATCTATCACTTGTCACAGAGAACTCATTCATGAAAGTAAGAGTCAATAAATGTGGCAAACTTCATTGTTACCTTTTTTTTTTTTTTTTAAGATTTATTTATTTGAGAGAGAGAGGGAGAGAAGGAGAGAGTGGGGGTTGGGGGTGAGAAACAGACAGAGAGGTAGAGAGTCTTAGGCAGACTCCACTGAGCTGAGCGCAGAGCCCCATGCAGGGCTCAATCTCATGGCCCTGAGCTCATGACCTGAGCTGAAACCAAGAGTCTGATGCTTAACCGACTGCACCACCCTGGCGCCCCCACTGTTACCTTATTGTAAGAAATTGTCAATTTTTTTTTAAAGCAAAAATTTTTAAAAAAATAAAATTTTCACAGCCGCTTCAGTCTTCAGCTATTGCTATGCTAATCAGTCAGCAGCTATCAGCATTGAGGCAAGACTCCACCAACAAAAAGATTATGACTTACAAAAAGCTCAGGTTAGCTTTTTTTAGCATATTTCTTTTTAGGTTTTAATTTAAATTCCAGTTAGTTAACATATCATGTAATACTAGTTTCAGGTGTACGTATAGTGATTCAACACTTCCATACAACGCCCAGTGCTCATCACACCAAGTGCACTCCCATAGGCATTTGAACAATACTTGTTCTTCCAATCCATGAGAATGGAATGTTTTTCCCTTTCTTTGTGTCATCTTCAATTTCTTTCATCGGTGCTTTATAGTTTTCTGAGTACAGATCTTTTACCCCTTGGCTAGGTTTATTCCTAGGTATCTTACAGTTTTAGGTGCAATTGTAAATGAGATTGATCCCTTGATTTCTTTCTGCTGCTTCCTTATTGGTATACAGAAATGCAACAAAATTTCTGTACATTGATTTTGTGTCCTGCAACTTCACTGAATTTGCTTATCAGTTCTAGCAGTTTTTTAGAAGAGTCTTTCTGGTTTTCTATACAGAATATCACGTGGTCTCCAAAAGTGAAAGTTTTATTTCTTCCTTACTGATTTGGGTGCCTATTATTTCTTTCTGTTGTCTGATTGCTGAGGCGAGGACTTCCAAGACTATGTTGAATACAGTGTTAAGAGTGGACAACCCTGTCTTGTTCCTGATGACAGAGGAAAAGCTCTCTGTTCTTTCCAATTTAGATTAACTGTGTTTTTTTTCATATATGGTCTTTACTATGTTGAGATGTGTTCTCTATAACCCTACTTTGTTGAGGGTTTTTATTGTAAATGGATGTTGTATTTTGTCAAATGCTTTTTCTGCATCTATTGAAAAGATCATATGGTTCTTATCCTTTCTTTAATTAATGTGGTGTGTCATGTTGAATGACTCACAAATATTAAATCCCTCTTGCAGCCCAGGAATAAATCCCAGTTGATCGTGGTGAATGACTCTTTTAATGTTGGATTCAGTTTGCCTGTGACTTATTGAGAATTTTTGTATCCATGTTCATCAGGGATATTGGCCTATAGTTTTGTTTTTTAGTGGACCTTTTATCTGGTTTTAATATCAGGGTAATGCTGGTCTCATAAAATGAATTAGGAAGTTTTCCTTCCTTTTCTATTTTTTGGAATGGTTTGAGAATATATAGCCACTGCGTGGCTCAGTCAGTTAAGCATCCAACTCTTGGTTTCAGCTCAGGTCATGATCTCACGGTTGTGAAATCAGGCCCTGAGTCAGCTCTGCACTCAGCATGGATTTTGTTTGAGATTCTGTGCCTCTCCCTTCCCTCTGCCCCTCCCCCCCCCACACACTCTAAAATAAATAAGATCTTTTTAAAAAAAAAATTGTGTTAAATGTTTGGTAAAATTCACCTATAGAGCCATCTGGCCTTAGACTTTTGTTTGTTGGTAGATTTTTGATTACTGATTCAGTTTCTTTGCTGGTTAACAGCCTGTTCAAGTTTCCTATTTATTCCTGTTTCAGTTTTGGTAGTTTATGTGTTTCTAAGAATTTATTTCTTCCAGGTTGTTCAATTTGTTGGCATATAGTTTTTCATAAAAATCTCTTATAACTGTATTTCTGCAGTTTGGTGGTTATTTCTCCTCTCTTGTTTGTGATTTTATTCATTTGGGTCCTTTCTCTTTTCTTTTTGATAAGTCTGTCTAGGGGCTTGTCAGTTTTATTAACTTTTCAAAGAACCAGTTCCTGGTTTCACTGATCTGTTCTATTGTTTGTTCTAGTTTCTATATCATTGATCTCTTCTCTGATCTTTATTATTTCCTTCCTTCTGATGGCTTAAGGCTTCCTAAGTTTTTCTTTTTTTAGCCCCTTTAGTGTAAGGTTAGATTGTTTATTTGAGATTTCTCTTGTTTCTTGAGGTAGGCCTGTATTGCTATATACTTCACTATTAGGACTGCTTTTGCTGCATCCCAGAGGTTTTGAACCATTGTGTTTTCATTTTCATTTGTTTCCATATTATTTTTTCTTTGATTTCCTGGTTGACCAGTTCATTGTTTAGGAACATGTTGTTTAACCTCTATATATTTGTGGTCTTTCCAAATTTATTCCTGTGGTTGACTTCAAGTTTCGCAGTGTTATGGTCAGAGAATATGCATGGAATGGTCTCAGTCTTCTTGTTCTGGACGAGGTCTGATTTTTGACTTAGTATGTGAACTATTCTGGAGAATGTCCCATGTGCACTTGAAAAGAATGTGTATCCTGCTGTTTTAGGAGATTGTTCCAAATATATCTGTTAAGTCCATCTGGTCCAGGGTGTCATTCAAAGCCATTGTTTCCTTGTTTTCTTCTTTTTAGATGATCTGTCCATAGATGTAAGTGGGGTATTAAAGTCCTCTACTAGTCTGGTATGATTGTCAATGAGTTCCTTTATGTTTGTTTAATTGTTTAATATATGTGCATGCTCCCATGTTGGGGGCATAAATATTTACTGCTATTAGATCTAATTGGATTGTCCCCTTTATTTATTTATTTATTTATTTATTTATTTATTTATTTATTTGACAGAGAGAGAGACAGCCAGCGAGAGAGGGAACACAAGCAGGGGGAGTGGGAGAGGAAGAAGCAGGCTCCTAGCAGAGAAGCCTGATGTGGGGCTCTATCCCAGAACGCTGGGATCACGCCCTGAGCCAAAGGCAGATGCTTAACGACTGCGCCACTCAGGCGCCCCTGTCCCCTTTCTTAAGATCTAGTGCTCTTCCTCATCTCTTGTTGTTGTTTTGGTTTAAAGTCTAGTTTGTCCAATGTAAGTATTGATACTCTGGCTTTCTTTTGACATTCATTTGCATGATAAATGTTTCTCCACCCCCTCACTTTCAGTATGCAGGTGTCTTTTGTAGGCAACATAAAAATTAGTCTTATTTTTTCATCCATTCTGACACCCTATGTCTTCATTGGAGCCATTTATTCCATTTACATTTGGAGTAATTATTGATATATATTTTAGTGTCATTTTATTACTTGTTTTGTCATTGTTTCTGGAGATTTTTCTGTTCCTTTCTTGTCTTTGTCACTTTTGTTTTTTCCTTTTCACTCAAAGAATCCCCTTTAATATTTCTTATGGGGCTGGTTTAGTGATCACTAACTAGTTTTTGTTTGTCTGGGAAACTATCTCTCCTTCTATTCTGAATGATAGCCTTGCTGGATAGAATATTCTTGGCTGCACTTTTTTCCCATTCAACACATTAAATATATCATGCCACTCCCTTCTGGGTTGCTGTGTTTCTGTTGAGAAATCTCCAACTAGCCTTATGGCTCTTCCCTTGTAAGTTAAGGAATTCTTTTGTCTTGCTGCTTTTAAGATTTTTTTTTTCTTTGTCACTATATTCTACAAGCTTAATTCAAGAAGTCTTTGTGTGGGCCTGCTTTTGTTGATTTTGATGGGAGTTCACTGTGCCTCCTCGTCTGAATATCTGTTTTCTTCCCCAGATTAGGGAAGTTTTCAGCTATGATTTCCTCAAATAAATTTTCTGCCCCCTTTTCTCTCTTCTTCTGAGACTCCTATAATACAAATGTTATTATGTTTGATGGAGTCTCTGAGTTCCCTCAGTCTATTCTTGTGTTACATAATTCTTCTTTCTCTCTTTTGTTCAACCACATTATTTTCCATTTTTTTGTCTTTTATATCACTTATTCATTCCTCAACTTCTTCCAGTCTTGTATTCATTTCATCAAGTGTGTTTCCAATCTCAGTTACTGCATTTTTCATTTCTGACTGATCCTTTTTTTTAACAATTTTACTTCTGCAGTAAGGGTTTCCCTGAAGTCTTCCATTCTTTTCTCAAGCCCAGCAAATATCCTTATGATTGTTGCTTTAAATTCTCCATCAGGCATGTTACTTATATTTGTTTTGCTTTGATTTCTGGTCCTGACCTTATCTTGTTCTTTCATTTGGGGTGATTTCTTCTATCTTGGCATTTTGTCTAAGCCTCTGCCTTCTTCTCTGTGTTAGAAAAGCCTGTTATGTTTCCTGCTCCTGAGAGTAATGGCTTTATGAGGAAGAGGTCATATAGTGTCCAGGACCTCATGACTCAGGGTGTGTCTCTGGTGTGTGCTGTGTGTGCTCTGCTATTGGGTTTTGGCTGCTCTGTCCTTCAGTGTAGTTGTCTGCAGAGGCTTTCCTTGCCTTCAGTGGGCAATGTTTGGTCCTTGGCCCTAATGTGGTGAGTTTTAACTAGATGTGCTCTGGTCTGCTTGTTAAATGAGACCTGACACCAACTCCAATGGTACTGAGGCCCTGCAGAACTCTCTGGTCAGATGTGGTGTGGGCAGGGGTATCTGCTTGTCTTCTAGGGGAGGGTCCTGCTGCCCTGGGACCGAGGCAAGCTTGACTGAGAAGGGCAATTTCTCCAGAGCACAGTGGGGTAGGACTTGGTATAATCAAGTTAGGCAGCCAGTGCTGGTGCTTGGCTGCTCCCAGAAGGTGGCTCTATGTTTCTGCTGAAGGGCAGGGGAAGGAAATGGCTCCAGCCAACTCCTTTTTCCCCAGAGAGGCATCTTGTGCACACTGGTTCTCAGGGAGTCACTCCAAGAGAAGTGAATTATCTCCCCTCTGTGTGCCCCAGGCATTCTTCAGATCACTGTTGCTTTGCCCTCTTCCTCTAGGTTGTTTGCCTGCCTTCTCTCCAGGAGCAGCACAGTACACTTGGGGCTCTATCTCAGCCAAGCCCCAGACCTTTAAAACTCCAGTTTTTAAGGCCTGCTGGTTGCAAAAACTCACAAAAATCAGCTGCTCTCATTTCCCCAGCCAATGGCTTTGGGGAAACATTTTCCTTCTGTGTTCCTGTGTGTGCTCCTTTCTCCCTTGCTTTTCTCTGCAACAATGGCTTCCTCCCCTCTGTAGCACTGGCAATATGTGTCTTCCCTAAATCATGTCTCTGCACTTCCTACCTCTTCACTGTGGCTTCTTCTCTCCCTTTAGTTGTGGAGTTTGTGCTGTCAGTCTTCAGGTTGATTTCTGGGGTATTTAGAATGATTTAATAGTTATCTAGTTGTGTTGGAGGGATGAGATGAGCCTAGGATCCTCCCACTCTACCACAGTCTTAGCTCACACCTCTGAAACCACTTTCTTTGTTCATCCATAATAAGCAACTTCTCATTCATGGAAGTTTTATCGTGAGATTGAAGCAATCTGGTCCTTCGTCAGTCTCCACTTCTAATTCTAATTCTTTTGCTTATTTCCACCATATCTGTAGTTATGTCTTCCCTTGAGGTCTTGAATGGGTTGGAATCAACTTCTTCCAAACTCCTGTTAATGTTGGTATTGTGACCTCTTTTCATTAATCATGAATGTTCTTAATGGCATCTAGAATAATGAATTTTTTCCAGAAGATTTTCAATTTACTTTGCCCAGATCCATCAGTGGAATCACTATAGATGGCAGCTATTGCTTTATGAAATGTATTTCTTAAATAACAAGACTGGAAGTAGAAATCACTTGTTGATCCATGGCCTACAAAATGGATGTTCTATTAGCGGGCATGAAAAGAACATTAATCGCATTGTATATCTCCATTAGAGCTCTTGGGTTACCAGGTGCACTGTCAATGAGCAATAATTTTTTGAAAGAAATCTTTTTTTTCTGGGTAGTAGGGCCTAAAATACTCGGTAAGCCATGCTATAAAAAAATATGCTATCATCCAGGCCTCGTTGTTCCATTTATAAAGCAGAGGCCAAGTCCATTTAACATAATTCTTAAGGACCCTAGGAATTTCAGAATGGTAAAAGAATACTGGCTTCAACTTAAAGTCACCATCTGCATTAGCCCTTAATGAGAGTCGGCCTGTATTTTGAAGCTTTGAAGCAGGTATTGATTTCTATCTGTGGAAGTCCTAGATGGCATCTTCTTCCAATATAAGGCTGTATTGTCTACATTGAAAATCTGTTGTTTAGTGTAGCCATCTTTATTGTTATCTTAGCTAGATCTTCTAAGTACTTTGCTGCAACTTCCACATCAGCACTTACTGTTTCACCTTGCACTATTGTGTGATGGAGATGGCTTCTGTCCTTAAACTCCATTAACCACCAGAAGCTTCAAACTTTTCTTCTGCAACTCCTTTACCTCTCTTAGCCTTCATAGAATTGAATAGAGTTAGGACCTTGCTCTGAATTAGGCTTTGGCTTAAGGGAATGTTGAAGCTGCTTTGATCTTATCCAGTTTATTCCAACTTTCTGCGTATCACCAGTAAAGCTGTTTTGCTGCCCCTCCCCCCTTTTTAAATCATTTGTGTTCACCAGAATAGCACTTTTTCTTTGCATTTACAACATGGCTAACTGTTTGGCCAAAGAGGCTTACCTTTTGGACTATCTTGGCCTTTGACATGCCTTCCTCACTAAACTTAATCAGTTCAAGTTATTGATTTAAAGTGAGAGAGCTGTGATTTTTGCTTTTGTTCGGACACTCGGAGGCCACTGTAGCATTATTAAGTTCCCCAAATGCAGTGTTTTTGTATCTCTGGGAAGAGGAATACCCAAGGAGAGGAAGAGAGATGGGGAAACTGCCTGTTGGTGGAGGAGTCAGAATTCACACATGTATTAATTAAGTTCACTGTCTTACGTAGGTGCAGTTTGTGCTACCTCAAAATAATTACAATAGTAACATCAAAGACCACTGATCACAGATCACCGTAACAAAGTAATATTAATTTAAAATATAGAAATATTGCAAGAATTAGACACAGAGACTTGAAACAAGAAAATCCTTTTGGAAAAGTATTGCCGATAGACTTGTTTGACACATGGTTGCCAAAAATCTTCAATTTGTATAAAATGCAATATCTGCAAAACACAACAAAATACCCATGACTTTGGGTATATATTTAGTGCTATAAGATGAAATTCCTTTATGTCTTCATTTAATAAATTTGCAGAAAGAATAATCAGTAAGCTAAATAAAAAAAGATATACTACATATTTTGCTTAAAAAATAAAAAAATATTATAGAATATAATATAATAATTATATTCTAAACAGTCAGTAACATACAATCTGACCAGTAATAGATTTGAGAAATAGATATTAGAATTCTTAGAATATATTTTTAAAATGATGTTAGAAGAAAGCACAATGAGATACACAGCTATAAGATTTCAAGGTAAAGAAGTCTAATTAGAAAATTCTATAAATATTTAGTAATGTTTTGTTTCTCTATAACAAGGAAAGCAAATTCATAATGACTCTAAAGTTTGTACTTTGTATCATAAAAAAAAATTTTTGAATGGAAGTGATTTTCTACATTTAATACACATCCTTTTCTGTTATCTAGAAACTTGAGGTTCCTTATTTGAAGAATAATATTAAAATATAAGTAAGTAGAATTCCTCACTGAAAAAATGAAGTATGATTTACACATTGAAGGGTTGATGGACAAGACCAACAAAGAAGAGCCAAAACAAGGGAAAAGAAAAACTAGAATCAAGTCACAAATCTGGGGCAATCTTTTAGGAAGATGGACAATATGAGCAGAAGGGAGAAAATGTTTTTGGAAGTTTTATAATTTAACTTACACGTAATTCATAGACAAATTGGTTTCAATACTTGAAGTTTCATAATGTCCTAATTTCTTTATATTAAAATTGTATTTCATTCTTTGCAAATATTCTGATTTTTCGGCACTGTTTATTCACTATGCTTTTATTTGTCTTTCTTCTTCTTTACAATTTGGGCATTAGCATCTTCCATTTCCTTCACATTAACACATCCCTGACTTCCTGCCATTTGCTTATTATCACCTCCATTGGAAAAAATCAAAAAATAAATAAATAAAAAGAAAAAATATACACTAGTCACTTATTTTAAATCTTAACCATGCTGTTAGTACTTTAAATAAGAAAAGAAGTTTAAAAATATAGACTCTAATAAAACTTCAGAATTTTTGGTGAAATTTAACTACCCAGACAATGACACTTTAGGAAACATCTTTTAGGAGGGAGATTGCAATTTAAAGGATAGCTATCTGAGTTTATTGTCAACAAGTGGAGGAATATTTGTTAATATTATTTTTTCCTACGGACACTATTAAAAACCACAAAGAAACTGAGATCTTGAGGAAATATAATATTTATATCTAGAATGTAACTTTAAAAATTATTCAATGAATTAAATTTTAATATTCCTAACAGTTTATTTCTAAGATTTGAATTTTGTATATTGTGGGGTGACTATATATAATATATATTTATACATATATATATAATGTGTATAATATGTAGTATATATTATATATGTTTATATAATTATATATAACATAATTGGGTGTGTGTGTGTATATATGTAAAATTAAGGTATGCCATTTTGATGTCTATCATCTAAAATCAGGAATAAAAAAAGAGATAGTTACCTCTTAATTTTGACTCAATGTAAGAGAATTCCTGAGAAAATAATGGGTAGAGAGCAGAATATGCTAAGGGAGAATATGAGTTTAAGTACCTAATATTTAAAGTCGTATTGTTGGTCTAGGAAAGACAAAAAGCAGTCCTGCCTACATTTAAAGGCAGAATCTATTAGAGATCTTCAAACTTTGGGTTTTCATGAACCACAAAGGCTGACAATATTTTCATTTTCTAAGAAAGACCATTAAAAATAACACTAAAAGTGGTAGCTGTGATTATCTCTGGAAATGATAGTGAATTTAAAGCACATAGAAGGGGTATATATTCACTTTTTATTCTGTATTCTTAGATATTACTTGTTTTATAAGAGCTTATAACTCTTGCATAAAAATATTAAAAATGAAACAAAACTATCGAGTATTGTATTTACTTATCTGATATTGATAGGATATTTATATCTCTGTCCCTAAATGACATAATCACTTAACAACAGAATTCTTTAAAGTGAAATAATTTAGAAATAAAAACTCATTATACTGTCTTGATTTTTTTTGTTTTTCTATGGGCCCATTAAAACAACCATAATGATGACAATGATAGCTTCCAGTTAAAAGCACATATTATGTGCTAAACACTTTTTAAGAGACATACATATACACATGTGTGTATACCTATTTATTTAATCCTCAAGAAAAAATAAAAACAAAAATAGAAACTGTAATACATGTTATTTAATTATCCCATTGAATAGAGGAGAAACCTAAGGCTTAAAGAGATTTAATAACTTACCCAAGCTCTCACAGTTATATAAATGAGACAGGATTAAACACAGGCAGTTGTTACTGAGTGGCCTCTGTCCTTAATTTTTTATATATGTGAGGTGTTGCGCAAAACTCTAAATTGCTAGAGGGAGGAATCTGTGAAACTAGTGAAGGCAAAGATAGTGCACACACACATTTTGAAAATTCTTGGGGGAAAATAATAACAGTAAGGTTTGTTTTGAAAGAAATATGGTTACACTCATACTGGATCTCAAGAGAGGGATGCCTAACGAATGTTAGGACTGTTGTATTTCCCTGTGCTTCAGGTTAGTAAATAATAAAAAAATCTACTTTTTCCAGTAATTTATTTTTTTCTCAGGTGTATATCACTGTTGCAAATAGATACACTTCAAGTATCCTGTTGTTATCAAATGACATTTTGGGTGAACACAGCAACTCAATATTTTGATATGTTAGTTGTCATGAATGCATTTCAAGTCTATATATTTTAAATTTAATGATATTCTAACAATATACATTTAGATGTATGCACATATATTCATTGTGACATAGTTTCTAATGGGTGTCTGGTAAATTTAACATTGTGATAAATTGTTATACACATATTAGTTAAAACTTTTAACAATAATAGCAGTATTTAGTGATAATGACACATTTTGAGCTTATTATTATTATTATTATTATTATTGATCTATCTTGATATATATATCAAGAGTCCTAATTTAAAAGCAATTTTATTTTCAATTTCTACTATTTTCATTTTAAATATATTTTCAGTATAGTTTAAAAATTTATTAGCATCCAAAGTTTCCAGACCCTGAAGTATGATTTCAAATCATGGATTATTGGACATCATGGGATTCTCTGGATATGTGAGAGAAGGATAATGACTAGTCCAAAAAATCAATACTGTTTTTTTGTTTTGTTTTGTGTTTTCTGATCTTGTAGTGAATGTTTTGTCTGTTTGGCTCTGTAAGAGCACCATCTGGTGGCACCCAAGACTTTCAAAACAACATGTAGACATCATTGTTGCCAATGATTTTGTGGTGGGTAGCAGAAACTTGTTAGAACACAGATTTGTATCTTTTAGATTTGTTTTGTTTGTTCTAAGTTCAACAAGGCAGTTATTTATTATTTTGAGTGAATAATCCATACATGAAGTCACATTCCATTAATGAAGTGCATAAAAGATAGACTTTCCACAGGAGAAAAAATACCTTTTCTTGATTACTGATTATTAGACAGAAGTTTACAACAACTAGGGCTTAACCACAGGGAAGTCAACTTGCTTCAAATTGAAATGTGTATATCCCTGCTAAGACTATATTTAGGAGCAGAGAAGCTGTTCAAAATCAGACAAGGTTCACTGACAAATATTCTGCTTATTCCAGTCCTTTGTAGTTGCAAGATATATAATAATTGCAATAACTTTTTACTGAAAATACTACTAAATGTTAGGATTATTTTAACTGAACTTTTGAAACATCTGTTACCTTCAGTCTTGTCAGTACAATCCCCATAAAAGTACACTTTATGTAACAAAACATTTAGGATAGTGAATGGCTGACTAGCTTATAACAAATATAGTTCCAATAGAATATGATTTCAGTTTTAAAAAAACACTATCCAATATTTTACTAATATCTTTCTTACAAAAATAAAATTTTCTAGAGAAAAAATATAGTTTGTAATACCTAGAGAAAAATAATAATATAAACATTGTCTAAGTGAACAATTATTATTTATAAGTTACAAATATAAGGAACCAATTTTAGTAAGTCTTGATTTTTTTCCGATATTAAAGTATGCATCAGTTCTTCTCTTTTGGTTAAAGATGTGTTCATTCTCCTGTATCAAGTGGAGAATTAAAGTTTATTTATATAAGTACATTTTGTAAATTTTTAGGTCAACAAATCTCTTCCCAACACATCCTTTAGAATCCAAAATATTATAAATTACTCGATATTAATTTTTACTCTTTTTATTGACAAATTTAAAAATAACCCAAAAAGGCCAATGGTAAAGAATTTAAGTTCTGAAATCAGGCTATCTGGTTTGAATCATGGCTATGCTCCTTTCTAGCCATTGCTCTTGAACAAATTACTTAACTAGTTTCCTTACCTACAAAATGGAGATAAAAGCTTCAATTTCATAGGGTTGAAATAAGCATTAAATGATTTAATACAGATAAAGAGCTTAGAGTAGTGCCTTCTTTTATCAAAGCATTAAATAAATAATAGTATCTACTGAAATGTTTTCATAAGAGGTATTAATTTAACTCTACTTTGTGATTTCCTATGGAAGTATATTTAATTAATATTCTTCTTGTCTCCTGATGCAATGAAAGAGTGACTTTATGCAGTGTAAAATATGTTTCTGTGGCAGAATTTCCTAGCTAATGCTGAAAATGAGTTCTACATTCCTTGTCCATTGGTGATCAAAGTCCCTGGGTTTGTTTTCATTGTCTGTGAGCACCTCTCTTTGTCACTACAGTATGTTGGATAAATGTTTCTAGGTCTTATCTATATAATAACATGTGAAGGTTTGGGAAACATTGCTCTAAGTTAATGGTGTGAAGCAATCATACATATTTCAGTAATTTATCATGTTGTTAGAAGGACTTAGGGTTTATAATTCATCATAAGAAAACCGAAGCAAATTCCAAATTAGAAAATTTAAATGAATAGTTCGTATACACAGATGAGTGGAATTCTAGTGAGTATCTCTGATTGCCTCATTGAAGTATCAAAAACCATTGTTAATTTCCTTTACTAATAGTTGGTCTTTTCATAACACCAGGTTATTAGAATTCTAGATTTTCTCATAAAAATATGCTCTTCTTCATAAGCATCAACATCTTTTACCTGCTTACAAAAATGTGTCTCTTTTCATTCTATGTTTTTTTTTTTTTAAAAAACAACTTCACAGTGCTTGACTCACTATTGATTTTTTTTCAGAGATCATCTCACTCAAATTCACTTTTAAGTATTTAATTTGGGTATGGCCTAGCAAATCAAAACAACAGTTTATGTATCAAGTAAATTAAATTTCCATCCATGAAACCAATTCAGAAAAATAAAAATTGAAAGGATAAAGTGAATATGTTCACTATTTTGATATGAATGTATACAGTCTAAGCCAGAACTGAAAAATTTTACTTTGAAAATAATGAGTTAATGGGAAAAACAACTTTGTGCCAAATCGATTCCACTTACTAAGATTTGGGTATAACCAAATAATTTAACAGGTTCCATATTCTTCCATCTGATTTTTGCATATATGTATTCATTACCTAAGGATAATACTGTTTAAATAGGAATAAAATTTTATAGAGCAAGAGATTACAGAAATGAGTTGTGTACAAATAAAGCACAAATAAACTAAGGTTATCTAAAAGTATAATGAACTGTTGATTAATAATACATTAGCAGTTAACACAAAAATCAAATTAGTCATCTAAAGAAGTTTGCATATATATGTTTCCCTTGTCATTGATGGGGCTGTAATAGTTTTTAAAGCAAGTATGCCTGTATGATGAGTTCATTTGGTATTCAGTGTAATAGCACAGATAATAATGAAGTCATTTGGCTTCCATTATATAAACATTAGATAATGGATACCTATATTAAAATGCAACTCTTATGTTTGTGCTTATTTTTGTCTTCATTTGTAAACAGTACTAAATCTTTAAAGTTGAGCTTTTATGCAAATTGTTGACATTTATAACTCTGGATCTCGAGTGAATTTTATGGACAAAAACATTCCATTATACTGTTTTATACTCCAAGATAAACAGCAGTTGGATTTGTTAAAAAGGGTGCTCTTATACTATTACCAGTTGTCTGATTTAATTCTCCCCCTTTCACTTTTTGTTAGTCTCTTTAATGGAAGCAAGCATTCACAAAAACATCTTGACAAAATATACTGTTGTATCATATATTTGAAATGATTGATTTTGTTTTTTATTTCTTGGGTTTTTGTTTGTTGTTTCTTTTGTTGAATCCTTTTTTTTTCATTCAAACATCATTAAACAGAAATAAAGTGAAAATTATATTTTAAAATTATAATAAGAGTTTTCCTTTCCAAAGGCTGCTACATATAGCTAGATGATAATGGTTTAAAATGACAAGTACTTTCAGTTTCTTTTTCTATTGAATGACATTAGTTATTTCTGCCACATGAGATGGCAAAAACTCTTGAGAGAGGAAGGATTATGCTTATTATACTTCTGTATGTTTCTGTTTCTAAGAAATTGCCCATTTCAGAGTTTGGAGGCACCAAATATATACTGATTTTCTAATTTCAAAAAAAAACAAAAACGAGCAGATACATCAAGCATATTGAAATTTTTTATATATTGTATATGTTCAAAATTTTTTGTAAATCCTCATTGTGTATGTATATTACAACATACAGCTAAAAGGAAAGTAAATAGATAATTATAATCGTGTTCTAAGTAATTGTAATTTTGGAATAAAAATTGTACAATTTGTATTACGCGTCATTTTTCAAGGCCTGTTACAGAGAATTGCAAAATAGGTCTTACTTAAATTATGAAGAGGATAGGAGGTTTAGGTTAAACTCTTCTAAAAATGCTTTCACTGCATAATGAGAAAACCCAAGTATGACACAGCCTTCAAAGTTGGTAAGAATGAAAGAAGTAAAGAGATTGGTAGAAGGAGCTTACACTTAATGAATAGAATTGGTAAGTCTTCCTGTGTTTGATCACTCTCTTCTTCCTTCTCTGAAACCATTCACTGGAAGCCTGTTTTTCTTTTAGGTCTCAGATTTGAAGAGGAAGCCCCCTCTAGCCCTCCTTGGGTTGGATGCTCCTCAGGCCAATTTTCAAATCTCCATCTGCATTTAAATTAATGTGATACGTTGTTTTGTCTTAAGAGTACCAAAAAAAAAAAAAAAAAAAAAGAGAGAGAGAGAGAGAGAAAAGAAAAAAAAAAAAAAAGTCATCCAGGCTCATTAACACAGATAGGTAATTGGAAAAGAGAATGGTGTTTTAACTGCTGTTTCAGATAATGGTGAATATTCTTTGGTCAGTAAAATTCAACAATGGTAGTTTCTTAAAGAGCATCTGCAGTGTGGAATCTAGAAACATACCAATGAAGTTTTCATAAGCTGCTATATGAAACTCCACTGGCCTGTCTTGCATTTTTAAATGGATCTTTTATCTATACATGATATCGTCATATAACACTTCAGTCATTTCGAAAATGAGAAAATATAGGTCTGCTGAATTATACAGGTATTCAAAATGATGATCATTTCATTATAAAAAATAAAAAATTCATATTTGTTGGTATCACCAATAGTCCCATGAAAAAGCCTTTAAGTATTGGGGTGCTCTCAAGCTCAAGGTGGCAGATACAAGTTTTCCAAAATTACAGTTTTCATTTGAATGGCTGAATATTGGTATCAAATATCATCAGTTTTGTTTTTTTTTAAGTGTCAGCCTTACTTAGCTTATTTTTTGGAAAATGTCTACCAAATATCCAAGTATGAATAACTGTAGTTTGTCTGTCAATTTTCATTTCACATGAAAATGGTTTTGTATGGGAAAAAAAGGCATATAAGCACTTTTCTTCACAACCATCATAGTATATAGCAGATATGCTTTATGCATCCTTCTCATTTGACAACACAGAATATTAAAAAGACATTTACTCACATGGTCAGTGTTACTTCTTTTACTCCAAATTTTTACTCCTTCATCAAGGACATTCTTAAGTGAAACTAGCTTTTGTTTTGTGTTTTCTTACTATAAATATGTAGCAGTGTAAAATCAAAATCATCAAAGTTAACATCTCTGGTAACAGGTAAACTTCATATTAGCTTTTCAATATGATGCATTGATATATAGACACAGTATCACTTCTATGACATTCTCACTAAAAATTCATAAGCTAAATTGAATCAGGGGTAAACTTAAGGCAAACCCAAACTGAAGACCATTCTGCAAAATAGCTGTTCTATTCAAGAGTCAAAGTAAAAGGCAAAAATTGAGGATCTGATTCAATAAAAAGTAGTCTGAGGAACATGACAGCTAAATGCAAATGTTATTCTGTTTTGGAATCTGGACCAGGAAAAGGTTTCTTTTCATTTATAGGGGTTTAAAAAAACCAAAAATACAAAAAGGAAATTTCTGTTATACATTTGTGATAACTCTGCATACTCCAATCAAATATTTTATCATGATTTACTTAAAAATATAACTACTAGGATATCAAAGGCATAATAGAGTCTAATAACATAAAACATAGGAGCAGGACAAAACCCCAAACGTCTCCAAAGAATGGCTAGGATCTTAAAACTTTAAACTGACTGATAATATATACTTGAGATTTCTTATTAATTTCTGAATTAACTCTTTCTTGAAATATAAAAATAAAGGACAGTCTTGGGGAGTCATATAGTTGGTAATGGCTGACTGTATTGTGTCTGTTTGTTGATGCACTGGAACAAATAAGCAATCATGAGAGCCACAACATGGAAGATCGCTCAAAATAAGGCTGAACTGTTTATACCCCCACCCTCTGGTCCCCATTCTCTACCATTCTCCTCTCAGTTTTTTTTTTAACACCACTATATTTTGATTGTTGGAACAAGATTTAATACCATTGTTTCACTATGATATTTATTATCTTTGCTGATATTGACACCATAGTCTGTGTAGTCAGCATTTCTCTTTCAATTTTTTCCCTGAGGCTCTGGGTTTCCTACTATATAGCTAAAGTGATCTGGAAAACCCAGAAGTAGTTTTTAGACACATTATTTACCCTTAGGAGCAAACAATACCACTACCAACAACAATAAAAATGGTTTCTTTATAAATTTCTTCTGTTCTCCCCTACCAGAATGGGAAATACAAAGATGTCAGTCCTCTTACATTCTCTAATTTAGATGCTAGTCTTTTGTGTAAATAGGGTTGATTTTGTCTTTTGTTTTTCAGTTTGTTGGATTTATATATAATTTCCATTTAAATTCCATTTCTCAGAGACTCTAAGCCATCACCTATATGATTGGTGGATATCAACAGTAATTATTTGTTGGTATCTTCCAATGGATGTCCTGTGTGTTCTCATAACTGTAGTCTTTACCTCTCCCATGATCTTACAGTTCTTACCCTGGCTCCCTTTGGCTGGTGCTTATTGTCCTAGAAAACTACTGATGTAGTATCTACCTTTGTTATTGTTAGGAATTTTCTTTGTGAGATTACCAGTACACGTGCCAGGGCTTCAGATATTCCCAAAATGGTCTTGGATTCTTTATCCAGGTTTGGAAAATGGCTCATTTCACAGGGCTAAGCCACAGATGATCAGCTGGGCCCTGAAACAATATTGCCTGCTTCCTGAATCTCCATACATCTGGCAAGGAAATCTTTAGGTGTTAGAAACAATACCCAAAATCCAGCAAATTATTTGTTTCATTGGAATGGAAAATAATTCAGTTGAGTCCCATCTCCATGCTTTCCTTCATCAATATTCCCATTCCAAAACTAACAAAAACCCAAACAAAAATCTCTTAACCAAAACAATAATGAGCTTTAAGACACAATTTAACCTTTTTTACACAGCAATTTTCATTTACAAAATATAATATCTAACATCAGTATTTAGAGTTAAAGTTGATTATATAGCTTTCCAAAAAATGTTTTAAACTTGGGTAACTAAAGTTCTACTGGTGAATTTTCTTAAAAATATTTTTGTTCCAAAGGTCAAGTTTAATCTTTACCTCTAGAGACTTTAAACTACTTATAATTTTACTTTCATCTTATTTTATATCTTAAAGTTTTAAAAATGATAGGGTTTGGGATCAGCCAGAAGACAGGTTTGGAAATTTGACCCACATTCTTTTGGTCATCATGATTCCCCTTGGTCACAGAATAGAAGAAGATTTAATCCTGATTTTCTATTTACTTGATCTAGATTTCTGATGTGATACTCAATGAGTAATATGTTCCAAGGTATTATGCCTTCCCTTCTTTCTCCATAAATAGTCCTTGGTTCTTCTACAAATGTAGATATGTATGGGTCTTGTCAGTGCCTTCCATAAATTGCCTCAGGCCTATTTAATTCACAGTAATGACAGTTATTTATAGCCATTGTTTCTGTAACTGCGCTTTTGCTTTAATGTGCCTCTTAAAGGCATTGTACTGAAGGTGTAGAAGACATTTTCCAGGCATTTAATTCAAAACATGAATCCCCAAATTTTACAGTATTCCTAAATTTGTGTCATCTGTGGTACATTTTTCCAGTGATGATCAAAGCAATAGAAGACAGTGTTTAGGGGGACTAGAAAACTACTAGTAATAGCAGAAGGCCGGTCTCTGTGGTCAAATGGCAAAATGCAAAGGCGGGAAGGTGTTGTGATGTACTATTCAAAAGATTTATTGGTCTGCTGATCACTACATGCCCTAAGTCTGGTGAATCGTATGATTTTCTTATGTTATTAAAACAAGAAAGATATAAATAGAAGATAAGGTAAAAATAAAGATAAAGCATGTTGAATAGGCTATGAAAGGAACTCACCAATTTACTCATTTAAGGAAAAAAAGGGGAAAATCAATACATAAAGTAGAATGTATCAATATTTTAAAGGAATATCTATACATAGAAGAAACCAACCAAACCAAACTCAGCAGCTGTGATCTCTAATATAATGCAGATTGGAAGCCAAGTTGCTTAAGGGCATGGAAATCAGACTAATCTGGGCTCATATTTGGCTCTGTTGGTTACAAATGTGATTTCTGGAGAGATCTTTAACCTCTCTGATCCTCTGATCTTTGGAGTTCTTAGAATCTCCTTCATAGCAATATTAGGAGGAATGAAATGAGAATTACATATAACAGTGCCTGGCACAGAGTTGGTGGCAGGTAATGGGTTATTACTATCATTAGTAGTAGGAACAGTATCACAAGGTCAGGAAAAAGTCATAATGCCCTCTTCAGCAATAAACTCATCTTTTTTTTTTTTTTTTTAACAGTGCTTTCCACTTGATAGGCCCAGTGCAAGATGGTCATATCCAGAGACTCTTAAATTTTAATCACTGCTGATGAATTATATAGTGCAGAAGCTGCTTCTGAAGGCAGCTTTTGGAATGGAGGCTAAACTTTCACTAGTGGTTGGAAGTGGATAAATTAATTTATCTTTTCATCTCGGGTGAGCCCTTGGAGGAAATCATTATCATAAAACATTGTAAATCTATAGACTTGGCAGCTTTTGCCCTGTAGAGTCTCGGGACTTGAGTAAATATGGAGATTTAGAGATTTACTGTCTTTTCCTTTGAAGAGGTTATTTCCCNNGGTAGGGAAAGACGGACATGGCAATAGGAAAAAAATTTCTTGTTTTAACTTTGAACCTGAACCAGCTTTGAAATACATATATCTTTTTACCAGGATAGCTTTCACAGCTGCAAAGCCATTTTTATTAAATTACAATATTAAACTTTAGAGCAAAGATGAGCTAGGGGAAAAGATCTTACTCAATATATGCACCTATCAAGAATCAACATTAAAGGCTGTGAACCATTATCAAAATTTCCTCTGAGGCCTGGTGAGACAGAGAAACATCATTAGTATACATTGGCAAGCCAGGAAACTGAAAATGGAAAATAAAAGTAGCCATTCAGCCTAAAAGTCAAAAGTTGGATTTGTTTGAACAAAGTTTTTAAGAAAATGTTTAAGTAGATTTTCACAATAATTACCAGAGTCTTTATCTAAATTTATCCTGAGATACACATAATTAAAGCCATTACATATTCTTTAGATATACATAGGCATCATTTGATTGAATAAAATCATTTTAGAAAGCCTCCTGAAGAATGTTGAAAGGGGGGCATTCTTTAACAGAGAACATGCATCCTTGAAGTTAGGAAATTTTCCACCTGGAATCAATTCTGCATGACAGCACATAATAATGAAGTAGGATTCAAGCACAGTAGTATCTCATACATAGAACAAAAGAAAATGAAGGAACATAAGTTTTAGAAGGTATCTATTGACTATTCTGAAATGGAAGAACTTGTGGCATAGAAAAAGTTTAATTGTGTTTCTCTGTGTATGTGTGTGTGAGAGAGAGAGAGGCTGAAAGGAAATGAGAGGGAGTGTATGTATGTGCCATCATGATCCAAACTCTCCAACCTAATTGCTGTTGAGCAGCCAGAGGCTGAGCCTTCTTCCTATGTGAAGAGAACCCTCCTTATTTTTTTGTGTCCCTTTTCATAATACCATTGAAAACAATAGGGCAGAAAATTGGTTTAAAAGTGTATTAGAATTTTTTTCCTCTGAATGACAACAGAGTGCTAGTCAAAAGCGTATGGGACTTTAAAAAAAGATAGCATTTGTGAACATCAAGTAGATATACCATGTTCTACATATCCAGTAGCCAACAATATCTAGTGACAGGCCTCAAGAGCATAGATCAGATATGTATTTTGTGCTTTCTAGAATATTTGATATCTACAATACTCCAAGAAGAAAAAAGTTGAACTATTTATAATTAATAGATATACCCAAAATGAAAGCATCTCCTTAGGAAGTGTTTTCAATATTTAGAATGAATACAACCTACATTAGTTTCTTACAACTCTCAGATAATTGAGATAATAAAACTGTAAACATAAGAAATTTATCTTCTCAATAAGGAATTCTAAACACCAAATTGTAAAATAAGTAATTTATTTTTTACTATAATCTTGAAGCATACATCTCATTTGGGCACTAAGGACCCCAAGGTGGGATATGGTTACCATCTTGGGCCAACTACCTTCATTTCTGGATTTTACCAAATAAAATCACCTGTGTTAACTATGTCTTTGAACAGAGCTTGTAGATTGCAGTATGGGGCCAGAAAACAAAACTCTTAATAAAATAATTAAAAATTTATTAGTAGTTTTCCTCTTCTAGGATTCTTTTTAAGTCTATATATTTGTTTGTGTTTGTGTAAGTATGGAAAAGTGTTGAAAGATACTTTGGCTAGCTAGTATCTGGAAACGTGTCAGGTATTCTTACCTCTCTGGTTGCCTCAGGGGAGTGGGAATTAGGGAGAGTCAGGGAGAAAATAAGCTATTGAAATTCTATATTAATCTTTGCATTATTTGACTACATGTAATGATTAATAATACATTCTTAGGAAAAGCATTAATAATACTAAAGAATTGTTCAAGTCCTAACCTAAGGGTTTTCAATCACTTGTTTTAAGTAGCAGAGGTCTCTTCTGTCTTCTGCTTCCTCTTATATCTTTTCTTTTGCTCCTTCTTGCATATTTTCTCCTTTTTCTTTTGTCAATGATTAAATGGACCCTTACCTGAAACTATTACAGAAGAAATTATTACAAAAGAAACAAAGCCAGCAAGATTGAAACACAGATGAGTGCAGGAAATCAAGTCTTAGGTAACCACCATTAACTATCATTGCCTTTATTCCTATCTATAGGATATACTCAGGTTATATAAATAACTGTAGAATTTTAAAGAATTTGGTTTGAAAACTGTATGCTTAACTAAAAGGAAAAAAATGCAGTAATGGTCAAATTTCATTTATTACTTTAGAATTTCACTTTCTTACTTTACACCTGTAAGATAGTTATTTTAGCAATGAAGTTGCCATCCTACAAATTCAAATAATTCCACTAAGGCAATAATAACTTCTTCTTTCTCCATCTTTGTTTCTGAAATTTTAATCTGTCTTGACTTTTGAAGCTAAATGTTTCATATTAGCTTCTTGGTGACCATAAGATGTAACATGAATTACTAAATAATGTTCAAAACCTTATAGTGCTCATGTTACTTTCCCCAGTTAATAAAAAATACTTTGAAAATGATTTTCTAATGTTTTGGGGAAGCAGACTTATTTATTGGATGATCAGATAATTTGCTTGTTTTTAAAAAACCAAATATACTGCCCAAATATGAGCCAGCAGACATTGAAATGGTGACAATGTGCCCATGTCTTTTGCTCTTCTCCTTTCAAATTAGTGGTCTTTTTATCTATGTTCATAGGTGTAGCAGAGTAAATCAGTTCTGAGTTATGAATAATCAGTATAAAATTGATGTACGTACCTCTGGTGGTCATAACCATCTGAAATTGAGAATAATGGAGAGTCTATGTGGAGATAAGAGAGGAACATAGCATATACTCCTTGTATAACCCCATAGTACCTTATTCAAAAAAAAGAACTCAGCTAATCTGTCTACTTCTTCTTATTTTTCTACAAAGCAGTTTATTTTCATCAATTTTCTCTGACCTCAAACAAGATATTTTTATATTCCTTCCTCAGAACACTCTGAAAGTAGTATGGTTATTTAACTCATTATTTTCCATTATATTTCCACCATTAGTATCAGTAAGTACAGATTGACTAAGACATAGTGGGGATGTACTACCTAGAGATGGTTTAGGGCAAACCAATACATTCTATGATTCTATCGAATGGTGATTTTGATGATCAATTTTTAATTGGCTTTATTTTTTAAATGCTTGAGAGTCTTGCGGACATCCAGCATCCTGAATGATAAAAATTAAAAGTAACTGAAAAATCAAGTATTTATAAATACTCTAATACTACATGCAAATAAATTAATGAAGATATCATATACAGAGTAAAAATAGAAGAATCTATTAAAAAGATAAAAAGCAAGCAAAAATCTATATTACAAATAAAATTGCTAAAATATTTTGATATTATATATTTTTTTTGCTAAAATATTTTTTTAAATAGGTCTGGAAAGACATGGAAGGGATCCCCTAGAAAAATTATTCAAGTATACAAAGATAAAATGCCCCAAAAAAAAAAAAAAGACGCAAGATATATGACCAGTCTAAGAGGTCAATAGCTGATGCATAAAAGTCCCTGAAAAGAGAAGAAAAACTTGGGCCACCATTAATCAAAAAAATTGAAAAAGAATTTTCCCAGAGCTGAAGACATAAAATCCAAATTGAAAGATTCCACCAAGAGCCCAGAAAAATGAATAAAAATAGTCACGCTTGGGGGTGCCTGGGTGGCTCAGCAGTTAAGCGTCTGCCTTCAGCTCAGGGCGTGATCCCGGCGTTATGGGATCGAGCCCCACATCAGGCTCCTCCACTGGGAGCCTGCTTCTTCCTCTCCCACTCCCCCTGCTTGTGTTCCCTCTCTCGCTGGCTGTCTCTATCTCTGTCGAATAAATAAATAAAATCTTTAAAAAAATAAAAAATAAAAAAAATAGTCACACTTTGATTCCTCGTTATGAAACTTTGGAGTACCAAAATAAGGAAATGTAAAAGCCTCTAATGAGAAACTGAAGCAATAAAGAAGGTTCATACTCCTTCAGTTTTATTGGCTGTACAGTATACTGACAACAATGCGATAATTCCATCAAAATCATGGAGAAGAAACTATTTTCAGTCTAGGGTTTTATTAATCACTCATTATAATAATATCTAGATAAGTTTAGCTATGCAGGGATTTGGTAAGTTTGCCTTCTACAGACTTCTACTAAATTATATAAAGACTCCCTCCAACAAAATTAGACACATAAGAAAAAGCAAGACATATCTTTAAGGAGGCAGTGGTTCCATCTATGATAAGCAGTGAAGTAAGTTCCACTATGATCAATATCATCAAGAGTAAGAAAAAAATAGATTCATATGGAGCCAGAGAAATCTAATCTGTAGAAGAGAAGTTTTTTAAGTATATAGGGATTAGAGTAGAGAATAAAAAGATTGAGAATTGGGAAAGATATAAGAAAAGGTTGAAGTACTAAGAGTCTTATTTTACAAAATACGGGCTTATTATTGAAAAATTGAGATTTAGATAAATCTTTGTTTAAGCATGTTATTAAAACCACACAAAATAAGCCAGAGAACTAAATAAGAGCAACACTAATATGAATATAATTGTCAGGCAGAGAGAAAGGAGTGGATGATATCAATGAATTATATATTATCATTTAGAAAATCAAAAAGATCATCTGAGGTATTTAAAACACCAATTACCTAGCAAACTAAAACAGATTTGAAGAGATACATACGTGCATATATGATTTAGGTTGCTTTGATACTACAGTGAACTTATACTGTAATGCAGATAATAAGAAAAAAATGTTAAAGATACATGATGAATGCAAAAAGCACTTGGTAAAATAAAATAAGTAAACACCAGATTTTTTTTCTTTTTAAGTGGTTATGAAGAGAGACTTACGTAAGGAATGCTGGGAGAAAGAAAACGAGGACTGCAAATCCTGCTACTGTTTGGTGATGTGTTGAAAGTGAAAAAGGTAAGTAAAAGAATAAATGTCTAAGGTTTTCTCAGGAAAACACTGTTCTTTGGGGCAAAGAACTGAAATATAACTGTCTTGACTATACATTCTCTTAACAAAAATGCACAATTTAAGCACTTTTCACTGGCACATGCAAACTGATAGCCAGTTTTATATTCAGATAGTGAGTTTTGAATAAAATATTTGTGAGTCATCTTAGTGAATATTAAGATAATGAGAATTCGAATGACAGGGCATATCTGCATTAATTTAAAAATATTTATGAAGTCACATATCCATTCTTTTCCTTTTGACTCTAATTCGGTAGGGATTTGTCTTCCTCTAATGTGTGGATCATGGGTCTACATTTCCTTTGTTGCGTATTAAATTATTAAATGTAAAATTTTTATTTTTGGAACACAGATATTTTTCCAGTGTTCCATCTAGACATAGCCTACATATCCTGTTTTAATCATTGTTTTTTAGAAAAATATTGTATGACCTGGTAGATGTTGACATTCCTTTCCTCATTATTTATTATTATTTAGCTGTTATTTAATGTTTTCAGTTAAACTAAAACAATTTAGAATCTGTTTATTAGATTCTATAAAATGTCTTATAACATGTACTTATTTATGCCCATATCAAACACCTTTTTGCATTTTAAACACTCAAATCAGTAAGTATGCATTGTATTTCCCCACCCATATCCCTAATGATAGAGTGTCTATATATATGAGAAAAGCTATCACAATGAAAATTTTGTTTAGGTTTTATAAATTATTAGTGTATAAACTATTTATTAGTCTTCATAAACTATTGTTGCATTTAAAAATAACCAAAGTAATTTGTATAAGGAAGAAGAAATGTGAGCATTTAGCTCAATACCTGACATGGGACAAAAGTTCTAGGTATATTTTTTTTCTGTTACTGTGTAATGAATTGAACTATGATGGACTGATATTTATTATGTTCTATATGTTGCTAAATAATACACTGATGTAAATAAGATCTTAGAGGAATCTTCTACAAGCAAATAAGACTTTTCATGAAAAAAGCTTTCAGCAAAATTCATATTAATTGCAAGCGCTTAACACCTTCCATTAGACAATAGTTTGATGGTCTTAATTTGAAATATCTATAAATTCCTTAAAACAATATGTATATATTTATGGTAAAATTATAATTTGTATATATTTGTCATTATTTATATTTTCAGAAGTGACTTTTTCTCTTATAATTCCAGATCTGTGAGATATTCTGGTATTTGTAGTTTGTGCATTGCCTCTAACATGCAAATGGTATTGCTAACATTAAGATAATTCATTAATTTTTAGGAAGGTTAAACATTCATTTGCTGGCCATAAAAAAAATTTTACAATATCAAGCATTATAATATATCTCAACTCTAAGAAAATTGTCAAGCTGATTCACTTTTAATTAATATGGTCTGAATTAAATTTATCTTGGCAAAACTTCATTCCCCTGATGATTTGACCTTTTACTTTTAAGTAGTATTATCTCTACTTTTTACATGATTGTACCTACCTTTGTACTTCCTTGGTACCTGAAAATGTTTTCTTCATAATCATTATTTCAGCAAATGTTCACCTTTCCAAAACAATAGTATTTCATTACCCTTCTCGAGAAGCACTCCAAAGAGTTTCTTATTCTAATTGAAATATACGTTTTGTTTCTTTTCATTGCTAACATCTTTCCCCCCATCCCTGGTGATGTTAAATACTGTCTATTTATGATTTTTGTTCCCTTTGAAAAAATTAATTAACTCCTCCCTAAATTGTTTTTCTTTTCCATTCAAATAACAAGACATGTTAACAGTGCTCTGTAAGATTTGTTTTGACAATGTATGACTTATTGCATTGATTTTCCACGATTATTCAGGTGGTTAGTCACTTCTGAATTCTTCTCTCTGGCATCTCTGATAAGCTTCTTACAGAACACAGTGTTTTCCTTTTGTTGATTTGAAACTTATAATTAAAACCTGTTTATTTATCTGGTCACATTCAAGGTTATTTAAGGAAGCATGTTGGTTATCATTTTGAAATACTTTAAGTAAAATTTAAAATATTTGCTGAAAGTGTTAATTTCTGCCATTTAAATGAAACATTCCCTGTAGTAAAGTTTGCAAAATACCACCTTACTTCTACTGATTTAGGTAAGTCTCAATAATTTTTGTCGTAGATGTAATCCTCCCTGCAGATAAGCTAAATGATTCCCCTTTTCCATATTTGTATTTTCAGTCCATTAAAATACTACTTAGTATGCTGTGGTAGTAATCTGTTGGATGGCACCCAGTGTCTGAGAAGTGCTAATGTAGATTCCAAAAGTTTCACTGAGTAACGTGTGCACTGGATTGAGAAAAACTTTTTTCCAGAGATACCTAAAATAAAACAAACCTAAGTCAAATAGTACATATATTTCCTAATACTCGTAATTTTCTTGTGTCTAAAATCCCATTCTCAGGCTAAAGCTCTTTGAAAGCAAGTCAAAGTTTAATATGTACATTATATATTAGTACTCAATACAATTATATAATACTACTTAAAAATCTTTAAAAATCTATACCAAAGTTCTTGTGAAATCAATTCAAATTGATTTTAGAGTGAGTGAAGAGTTCCTAGATTAAAAACAAGTTGAAGGTCATAGAAAAGATAATGCAACTGTCATTTATTAAGATTAATGAAACATTTCCCAAAATAATCACCATAGGTTCACACATGGTTCAGTATCTAAATTGTAATTCTAGAGATGAAAACACATAATGTCATAAAGAAGTGGTCAAACTCTAAGTTGTTGAAATCATGAATGAGGTTAAAATCAAAGTATTTGAAGAATTCAAAGAAGAACATAAGCAAAAAAATTAAAAAAGGAAAAAAGAAAATGGTGAAATTTTGAATCTAATTATAGAAGAGAAAACCAAATTACAGAAAGCTAAAGTAACTCGTCCAAGTTCATACAGCTTGATAGTGGTGAAATGACAATTTAAAATCAGATTGTATGACTCTAGAAATTATACTCTTAACTTCTAGATCATGCTACCTCCTATGTAACTTAGGTAACTTCTCTAAAGATTAATTTCTTGACTTTAGGTAGGAATTATCAATTTAAATGCTTAGGACTACTGTGAGGTTCAGTTTCCAATTAAACAAATTAAAGAATGCCTTCTATGCACTGGGTGATATACTATGTATGAGGATACCAATACTCCTTACTATTACAGTGTTTTTGGTATCCTTAGCAATAATGATAAGGAAGCAAGCAATTAAGATAAAATGTGATAAGTCATTCTTCATAGTGCTCCTTCCTTCACTCCCATATTTAACAGTCAGCATTTTTTTTTTTTTTTGGCTCTACTTCTCCATGTATTAAATCTCAAATCTTATCCTCTCTATTTCTAAGGAGACTTAACCTACTTGCTTCCCAAGTTCTTGGGAATAGGACAGATTGATAGAGAAATGAGGAAGAGGCAGCTAGACAAGATTTAGAGGGTTAGATTTTTTTTTTAAATATTTTATTTATTTATGGGGCACCTGGGTGGCATAGCGGTTAAGCGTCTGCCTTCGGCTCAGGGCATGATCCCGGCGTTATGCGATCGAGCCCCACATCAGGCTCCTCCGCTATGAGCCTGCTTCTTCCTCTCCCACTCCCCCTGCTTATGTTCCCTCTCTCGCTGGCTGTCTCTATCTCTGTCAAATAAATAAATAAAATCTTTAAAAAATATATTTTATTTATTTATTTGAGAGAGAAGGTGAAAGAGAGAGCACAAGATGGGGGAGGGTCAGAGGGAGAAGCAGACTCCCCACTGAACAGGGAGCCTGGTGCAGGGCTCGATTCTGGGACTAAGCCAAAGGCAGACTACTTAACTGGCTGAGCCACCCGGGCGCCCCTGGAGGGTTAGATTCTAATAAAAGAGTGTAGGGGAGAAAGAAATTACTCTACCCTTCAAGAACCTACTTGGACTAAGAACCAAATTGACATGAGACAGATTAACAAGAGAAAATCAAATTTAATAGCATATGTATGGGGACTCCACCCAGACATGGAAATTCCAAAGACAGGCAACATGACGCTTATATGAGTTAAGGAGATGGGTAGGGGGAGGGGTCTGAGGGATACATAGGGGAGAAAGACCATTAGCCAGAAAAGGGAAAGATGTTTGGAAAACAAAGGTTGCCTTATATAGGTAAGTTTCTTAGGTAAAGAGGAATCTCTATTAATAGCTCTCTTGCTGATATAAGCAGGCAATTGAGGGGGAAGTGAAGAGTTTCTTCTGCTTCTTTTGGGTTTTGAATCCTTTTAAGTCAAAATACGACTCATGCCAAAGTGGTCCATCTTGGGGAGGCCTGCCCTTGGCCCCTACAAGAGTCTACAGCAACACCCTCTGCCTGTGTAAGATTTCGCTATGACAAAAAGTTCAGGATGGAGATACTCTTTCAGGAAAGGTGAATCTTAATTTAAGGAGAGAAAATGTAGCATCTTAGTAAAACTAAAGAATTTCAGTTTGTTAGAAGAAAAGAATATCATAGGAAACCCCCCCCACCCAAAGGAGTTTAGGTCAGATCATACAGAGTCTTGTAGGAGATATTAAGGATTTTGTAAATCATCTCTTAAGTTATGGAAATTTATTAAAAAGTTTTAAGCAAGAAAGAATGTGGTAAATGTTGTGAAGTATTCATTAACAATGATGTTCATAATATTTGGGGTATTTATATCATTTACATTTAATGTGAGCTTTGATATTGTTAGGTTTAAGTCTATCATGTACTATTTGTTTTCTATTTTCCCAGTCTTAACTTCATTCCCTTTATCCTTATAATGAGTTTAATTATGCTACTCCAGGGTATTGCTGCCTCTACATCCATTTTGTTTGGCCAAGCAGCCTGTGGAGGCCTTTAACGGACATTAGACCCTCATACAAGCACATGACCTAGATAACAGCCTAACAAATCACAAGTAAATGTAAATTCCTGATACAGCTTTTCCGACAGCCCTTGTGATAATCTCCACTGCCTCCTAGGGCCTTCCCCTTGCATACTCCTTAGATAAGACCCCTACAGAGCTTCACCAAATCTCCGCTTTTTTTTTTTTTTTTAAGATTTTGTTTATTTATTTGACAGAGAGACAGCCAGCGAGAGAGGGAACACAAGAAGGGGAGTGGGAGAGGAAGAAGCAGGCTCCCAGTGGAGCAGGGAGCCCAATGGGGGGATTGATCCCAGGACTCTGGGATCATGCCCTGAGCCAAAGGCAGATGCTTAACAACTTAGCCACCCAGGAGCCCCAAAACTCTGTTCTTTTTGGTTTGAATTAATTGATCTGGTCTTAGTGTGGAAACCCCAAACCACTCCACACAGACCTAAAGAAGCCATGTGCCCCTCATCCTGCTGCTTTCTCTGCCTACACCACCTCCCTGTGTGGTCCTTCAAGGCATGCTATGTATTTTCTGTAGGACCTGTGCATTATAAACTTTGTTTCACTTTCCCTTATGCTCTTTTGTTGAACCAAGTCTTACTATCCAACACTCTGAGGCTCTCTCTACTAACAAATGTTAATTTAACACAGTCACAACAACTCTCTTTTTTTGCCTTCTTATGGATTAATTTAATCAAAGTATGAATCCATTTTACCTCCTTTGTTGGCTTATTAGCTATAACTCATTGTTTTGTCATTTAATGGTTGTTTTACATTTATGGTGTTTTTCTTGATCTTATCACCATCTACCTTCAAGTGTTACTGTAGCACTTTCCTTCCCACCCCTTCTGGATTTGTTATTATTGCCATGCCTTTTATGTTTATGTATACAAAAATACATGTGTTATGTATATTTATGTATACTTTCATGTATGTATTTAAATATATGTATATTTTAAAATACAGTCATTTATCTTTAAGATAATGTTTAGATCATTTTAAAAATCATATATATTTGCCCAGATAACTTACATCTCTAATGCTCTCATTTCATATTTCCAACCAGCTGTCTTTTCTTCCTCTGACTAAAAGAAAATGGCTTTTTGCTATGATGGTCTGGGGCTGATGTCTGAAAAAGTCTTTTTTTCACATTTTTTGGAGATATATTTTTACCAGGTAGATAATTCCAGGCCAGCCACATTATCTTTCAGTACTTTAAAGATGCTATTCCATTTTTTTACTCACTCATATATTTTCTATGAGAAGGAAATCATCCTTGTCTTGTTTTTGTACATAACATGTATTATTTTAAATACATGATTAAGTTAAATAAGATGTCTTTTCTTTGGGCTGTTTTAAAGATTTTCCATCACTAGCTTTAAGAAATTTGATTATGTTGTGCCTTGGAGTACTTTTCTTGATGTCTCTTGTGTTTGAGATTTATTGAGACTCTTGGACTTTATTGTTGTGGGTTTTTTTAATTGAAGTACAGTTGATGTACAATTTTACATGAGTTTTAGGTATACAGTATAGTGATTTGATAACACTATATGTTATGCTATGCTCACCACAAGTGTAACTCCCATCTGTCACCATACAGAGCTATTATAATACCATTAACTATATTCCCTATGCTGTACCTTTCATCCCCATGACTTGATCATTCCGTAATGGAAGCCTATACCACCCACTCCTTTTCACACATTTTGCCCATCCCTACATCCCCTCCCCTCTGGCAACCACCAGTTTGCTCTCTGTATTTATGGATCGGTTTCTGCTTTTTTTTATTTGTTGGGTTTCTGATGTTAATCAATTTTGAAAAAAATTAGCAATTATTTATTGAAAAGCTGTTCTGTCCTTTCCTCCTATCTGGTATCTTCTAACCTTTGGAGACTCCACTTGTACATATATGAGATCACTTAAGTTTTCTCACAGTTCACTTATACTTTTTGCTCTTTTATTCTCTTTTGTTCTTTATGTTTTATTTTGGATAGTTCTTATTGTTATGTCTCAGAGTTCACTAATCCTCTTTTTTACATTGTCTAATCCATTGTTAATTCTGTTCACTGTATATTTGATCTAACTCATTGTAGTTTTCATCTTTAGAAATTCAATTTGGTTCTTTTTAAAAATATATATTTCATATCTCTAACTTTTTAAATATATAAAATGAAGTTATAATAACTATTTGAATGCACTTGCTTGGTAATTCTAACATTTGTGTCAGTTTAAGGTCACTTTTGATTGTTTTTTTTTTCCTTATAATAAGTTATTTTTCCTTCAATCCTCATAATTTTCTCTTGGATATGAGACTTTGGGACTTTCATCTAGTTGGGTGTTGCATATTTTTTATACCTAACATATTTTTCAGCTTTGTTCTGGGATACAAGTTGATCACTTGAAAACAATTTTATCCGTTGAGATTCTGATTTTAAGATTTTTAAAGGAACAACTGGAGGTGTGCTAAGTATCTTTCATGGATAAGGAGAGCTAAGTATTCTCCATGACTGAGGCAAGACGTTTTGTGTACTCTAGTCAATGTTATGAGAATCATGAGGTTTTCTAGTCCTTGTGGTGGAAAAAAGCACAATTCCTGGTGCCCGTGAGCACCAGCCACTGTTTCCTTTAATCTTTTCCCTGGTTTTATTTACCAATATTGGACAGCTTCCACAGGCATGCACTGATGCATTGTATGTTGAATACTACAAGGATATCCTCTACAGACTTCCGGTATTCTCTGTTTATGCCCCTCTATATTTTCTGATAATCTGACCTGCAAGATCTAACTGCCTAGAAAATTCTTATTTCTTCTGACTCTCAGATCCATGTTTTCAACTTAGGGAATCTTACATGGCCTGGATAACTTACCCCTCTCTGCACAGTGAACTGATTAATTTGATTCACATCTCTTAGAACCCTGTTGTCCACATTCAGTGAATTAAAAGCTGTTATCTCATATATCTTGTCAGTTTTATGTCATTTCAGTCAGGAGGGCAATTTGGGTCCTTATTATTCCATCTTGTCCAGACTCAGAAGTTCCTTCCTTTTGGTTTTAGCCAGGTAGACAGCCATCTAGCTAAAGACTACACATATTTGCCTTTATAGACTGGTGCAGTCATGCAAATAAGTACTGATTGATGGGATAAAAATAAGTTATATATGCACATTCTGAGGCCTGCCACTGAGGGGTTACACCTGGACCCCCACCCATACCCCGTCCTTTCCCCCAGTTGGCTGATTATCATGGAGAGAACAAGAAAAGATGCCTGGAGGTTGAGAATAGCAGAACTATTTAGGTTGACAATAGAGAATATAAAGAGAAGAAGCCTTATATTTTGATAAAGCCACTGAATTCTTGAATGTTGTTTTGTAGCATAATGGTCTATACTCTAAATAAGAGAAAAAAAGGTGTGAGGAAAAACTATAAACCCAGTCCAGGGATTGTTGAGTTTAAAGTCCCTGTGGAGATGGATATGTAAGTGGAGAAGATTCTGAAGCCCATGACAGTGGTCCAGTTGGAGATGTGGACTTGAGAGCAGCCAACATGCAAGTAGAAAATGAAATTTCAGTGTGTGATTGAATGTACAGTGGTAAGAGAAGAATGAATAGGCTAGAAATCTGAGATAGTAGTTCTCAAACTTGTCTGCATTTTGGAATCAACTGAAAAGTTTAAGAAAGTATATTGAATCCTGAGTTTATCCCCCATATATTCATATTTAATTACTATAAGGCATGACCTGGGCATCGTGACATCTAAAAACTCCGCTAGTGATTCAAATATGCAGCAAAAATTGACTTCTGCTGCTCTAAAATATATTAAAACTTAAGGAAAAATAGAAAAAGATGTGCTCACAAAGGAGACAGGGAAGGAATAGGGAATGTGATAGGAAATCTAAGCAAATGTAGTGTTTTGAACTAATTTTGCATATAATAGGCCCCAAATAAATAAATGCTATGTTCCAGTCTGGATTTCACATGTTATCATGTAACTGAATTTGAGAATGTGTTTTTAACCTAAAGCAACTTACTAGATGAGAACCTCAATACAGTCATCTATAAAATGTGGATAATAACCCATTTCGTTTCACCTTATCACTATATGAATAATAAGATATTGACAGTGCCTTGCAAACAATAATGATACACCAATCCCAAGTGAGGTTTTTAAAGTCAAATTCTGTTCCACTCCTGACTTCCTACTTTTCTAACTTTCATAGGAAAATTAGATCTATGTCTAGGAAAAGTGACTTAGGAAAGAGAAATTCGGGGTGAATATAAATGACAGATAATTATTTGAGTTTCCTCTCCTTCCTAATGGCATAACTTCATCACCATTTTGACTACTATAACAATTCTGTTAATCATGTTTCTGATGTAATTGGCAGTTAGTAGCGAGGGAAGACAGCCTTGGGAGAAGGAGTAGGTTCCTCTTACATTATTGCACTAACAACCAGGAACTCAGAAAATTTTATTCAGTAATGGCAAAAGGAACAATTATAGTTCATTCCTAGAAGATACTGGATACTGGTAAGAGATATGATTTCCATACCTTCCAGAGAGATTCTGCCTGGTTCAGCCTTCGGGTAGAAGCATTAGAAGACACACTTATTGAACCTCTTTAAAGTTCAGATTGACAAAAAAAAAAAAAAAAAGAAAGAAAGAAAGAAAGAAAGAAAGAAAGAAAGAAAGAAAGAAAGAAAGAAAGAAAAAAAAAAGAGTAATATACCACGGGGAATAACCCTGCCCAGAGAAAATATTAAAAGGGTGACTTAGCAGGTTATTTGCAACTCTAATTTCTGTAACTCCATTGGAATTGGGAGTAATGAAGTGTTCTTGAATGTTCTGATTAGAACACTTATTGGGAGCAAGCAATTAAATACCAGGTGAATCAATAAATGGCTAGCAGTTTATAGGCAGTAAAATAGGGGCTTGCACCACCACCTAAATATTAGATACCAAGGAAGAGAAGGCAGCACAGCTATATAGGTTTATTTGGAGAATATATCCAGATTCCCATGCCTTGATCTTCTAAACCAGATTTAAAACAAATCCTGAATGGAAGTTAGAAAAACGTACACCAAGATAAACTAAAGAATTACATCATGCTAAGGCTTACATGGTAAATGATACCACATTTTCATAGGTTGAGAAACAAGCTTCAATTTAAAAAAGGCTGGTTGCACATTAAGATAGGGAATCTAAAAGTCAGATATTAAAAAAACAAAATATTTACTCACTTGGAAAGTATTTGATTCAATTTATGATTCATATATTTGGGAAGTATGTGATTCAAGTATATCAATTTAATATAAAAATCTTATGAACTGGTTTGTTATTGGAATGTCTATTTTAATAAATTTATTTCTTTGTTCACTAACCTTCAATAATGTGTTATTAGGTCTCTTTTGTTATATATGTGAAGGTTAATTAAGTTTTGTTCTACCTTTCAAGAACACTTACTTTCCTATAGGATAGAAACAAAACATTTATTTAATTTTAAAATGCAGGATAGAAAGTGATGTAGATCACACAATATATGAGTAAAATTATATAGGTGGGAGATGATATTTATAAACCATGAATCTGAGAAAGAATTCATTCATATTTAAAATATATAAAGAACTCTCAAACTCAGCAGAAAAAAGCAGTCAAATTAGAAATTGGGCAGAAGTCATGAACAGATATTTCAGTGAAGAGGATGTTCAGATAGTAAATAAGGACAGAGAAAGATGTTCATTATTAGCCATTAGGGAAATATAAATTAAAAGCACTAGGTGATATTTCTTCCTTCCCATCAGAATGGCTAAAATAAAAATAACAACACCACCAAATGCTAGGAAAGATGCAAGAAAACTAGATTACTCTCATGCATTATTGGTTAGAATGTAAAATGACACAGTCCTCTGGGAAACAGTTTGTCACACTCTTACAAAACTAAACATGCACTTATCATATGACCCAGCAATTACACTCTTCTGCACATCTATCCCAGAAAGATAAAAATTTATGTTCACACAAAAACCAATACATAAATGTTCATATCACCTTTGTTTGTAATAACCCCAATCTGGAAATGACATAAATATTCTTTAATTTGTAAATGGACGAAATGTAATACATCCGTATCATGCAATAGGAAGGAGTGAACTATTGCTACACACAATAGCTAGAAGTCTCAAAAGAATTAAACTGAGTGAAAAAAGCCAATGTCAAAAGGTTACATACCATATTTTTCCATCTATATATTATTAATTAAATAATTAAATTATTCAGATGATGAATAGATTAGTGATTGCCAGGTGTTAGGGATGAGTAGGGGTGAAACTGTAGGTAGAAAGAGGTAACATGAGGGAATCTTATAACTGGTGATGAAACAGTTCTGTATCTTTAATTGTGGTGATGGTTACATAAATCTGCATGTGTCGTAAAATCATATAGAACTTTACACACATCTATACAACAAACAGATGGGTTAGTGTACAGCTGGTGAGATCTGCATAAGCTCTGCAGGTGATACCACATTTCTGGCTTTTATATTCTATAGTTTTGCAAGATGTTATCATTTTGGGGAAAACCAGATAAAAGGAATTTGGGGTTTTCCTCTATAGTTTTTTTATTTTTTTAAGTTTTTGTATTTTTAGTAGTTCCTATGAATCTCCACTTCAAAATAAAATAATAAATGATATGTGTTCAGAGTAAAGAAACCAGGGGTAATTTCATGAAAAAAAAAGAGGAATATAACTTAAAGAATAAAGATTTGGCTTGTTCAAAATTTAGAGGGCTCCACATTTAAGAGAGGGACCTTAATAAAGACTATATGTAGATGGAAATGTTTAAAACACAGTGGTTACATGAAGTAATTCTCTTGGAACACGCTTAAGGTCAATGAAGTAGTGAGAGATAAGTTTTGGAATCTAGGTTTGGGTCAGATGTTACAGAGCACTTCCAGTGTTAGGATAAGAAGTCTGATACCATTAAGTTTGAAGCTGATGGTCATAGAAGATTTGTGAGATGTTAAGTAAAATGATTAGAGTTATGCTAAATGGATTCAAGATAAAGTAAACATGGGGAGAGTTGTGTGAAGGCTATCTCAATAGCGCAGAGGACAGATAATGAGTTTATGCTAAATCAAAATAGATTTGGTGAAAATGAAGTCTATCATTTATAAGAATTGATTGGCTGCAGGATGAATGAAAAAAGAGATTGAACTTATGACTCTTGAGATGTGTCTTTAAGGAGATAAGGACATTGATGACCATAAAAGTTTCTTTGTACTATAAACCTAATTTACATTTGTTCTCCCAGAAATCATTTTTTGAGGTTCATATCATCTCACCTTTTGGGGGAACATCTAAACCAATATATACAAGTGTATGTCAGTATGATTTTGAATGAAAGTGTCATTTCATAGAAGAAAAAACAAAAAAGGAAATAAAGAACAAATGCATTTCTTTTAGACTATGCTGTATAAATATATCACAGAGCAGTGAATATTTCACTCATTTTATATTTGTCTGTATTCTACTGGAGCCTGTATCAGAATTTCTTTGTTGGGCAGCCCTCTCAGGTCCCCTCCCTCCTTGGGAGTTTTTTACTATCACTCAATAGACTTTGCTTTCCTGCCCACCAAAAAAAAAAAAAACAAAAAAAAACAAAAAAACTTCTTTGTTAATGTTATAAACTTGTAACAAATATGTATATCTTGTTGTCATATTTAAATATTCAATTGATAGTGTTTGAAATTAGTCTGGATACCATCAAAATATGTGCTCTATTTTTTTTTTAATCTTATACCAACAATTTCATTCCAACTATCTCCTGAGGGGCATACACCATAAACAGGAAACCATTTTCATGCTTCTCACTTTTATACACTTCAGAAATTGGCATGGATATGCTCACCATGCTGTGTCCATTCAGTACCAAGAAGAAGGCTTGATTGGCATTGAACTAGAAGAGCCTTCTAATTATTTTGATGAGTTCACTCATGTTGACGTGATCAGGTGCAAGGACCTCAGTTTTATCCAGGATAGGAAACTGCTTCTCACCCTTGTAGGGTTCTATAATCACTGGGATTTTGGTAGGAATCTTTTATCATTTGTTCAAAGGTGAAGCACTACATGAAGGTCTTCTCCAAGATCTTGGCATGGTAGGTTAAGGTGGTGTGGCAGCGGTGGTGGCTCTGACTGTGATGACAGCAATTTCTGAAAGATTTATTTATTTTTTAATGTTTTATTATATTATGTTAGTCACCATACATCCCTGGTTTCTGATGTGAAGTTCGATGATTCATTAGTTGCATATAACACCCAGTGCACCATGCAATATGTGCCCTCCTTACTACCCATCACCAGCCTATCCCATTCCCCCACCCCCCTCCCCTCTGAAGCCCTCAGTTTGTTTCTCAGAGTCCATAGTCTCTCATGCTTCATTCCCCCTTCTGATTACCCCCCTTTCTTTATCCCTTTCTTCCCCTACTGATCTTCCTAGTTCTTTTGTTCCAGAGATGAGAGAAATCACATGATAATTGTCTTTCTCTGCTTGACTTATTTTACTTAGCATTATCTCCTCCAGTGCCATCCATGTTGCAGCAAATGTTGAGAAATCATTCTTTCTGATAGCTGAGTAATATTCCATTGTATATATGGACCACAACTTCTTAATCCAGTCATCTGTTGAAGGGCATCTCGGTTCCTTCCACGATTTAGCTATTGTGGACAATGCTGCTATGAACATTGGGGTGCATATGGCCCTTCTCTTCACTACGTCTGTATCTTTGGGGTAAACACCCAGTAGTGCAATGGCTGGATCATAGGGTAGCTCAATTTTTAACTTTTTAAGGGACCTCCACACTGTTTTCCAGAGTGGCTC
>NW_024426230.1:5099207-5147536 GCF_017311325.1 Ursus maritimus
AGGTCTTTCATCCATTTGGAGTTTATCTTTGTGTATGGTGTGAGAGAGTGGTCAAGTTTCATTCTTTTGCATGTAGCTGTCCAATTTTCCCAGCACCATTTATTGAAGAGACTGTCTTTTTCCCACCGGATGTTTTTTCCTGCTTTATCAAAGATTAGTTGCCCAAAGAGCCGAGGGTCCATTTCTGGGTTCTCTATTCTGTTCCATTGGTCTATGTGTCTGTTTTTGTGCCAGTACCATGCTGTCTTTGTGATCACAGCTTTGTAGTACAGCTCGAAATCCGGCATTGTGATGCCCCCAGCTTTGTTTTTCCTTTTCAACAGTTCCTTGGAGATTCGGGGCCTTTTCTGTTTCCATACAAATTTAAGGACTATTTGTTCCAGTTCTTTGAAAAATGTCCTTGGTATTTTGATCGGGATAGCATTGAAAGTGTAGATTGCTCTGGGTAGCATGGACATTTTAACTATGTTAATTCTTCCGATCCATGAGCATGGAATATCTTTCCATCTTTTTATGTCTTCCTCAATGTCTTTCAAGAGTGATTTATAGTTTCTAGAATATAGGTCCTTTACGTCTCTGGTTAAGTTAATTCCAAGGTAACGTATGGTTTTTGGTGCTATTGTAAATGGGATGGATTCCCTAATTTCTCTTTCTTCGGTCTCGTTATTCGTGTATAGAAATGCAACTGATTTCTGAGCATTTATTTTGTATCCTGCCACGTTACTGAATTGCTCTATAACTTCTAATAGTTTGGGAGTGGCTTCTTTTGGGTTTTCCATATAGAGTATCATGTCATCTGCAAAGAGAGACATTTTGACTTCTTCTTTGCCAATTTGAATACCTTTGATCCCTTTTTGTCGTCTGATTGCTGTTGCAAGGACTTCTAGTACTATGTTGAATAATAGTGGCGAGAGTGGGCATCCTTGTCGTGTTCCTGATCTTAAGGGAAAGGCTTCCAGCTTTTCCCCATTGAGAATAATATTTGCAGTAGGCTTTTCATAGATGGCTTTTATGAGATTGAGAAATGTACCTTCTATTCCTACACTCTGAAGGGTTTTAATCAGGAAAGGATGCTGTATTTTGTCAAATGCTTTTTCGGCATCGATTGAGAGGATCATATGGTTCCTGAGTCTTTTCTTGTTGATATGATGTATCACGCTGATTGATTTGCGAATATTGAACCACGTTTGCATCCCAGGTATGAATCCCACTTGATCGTGATGGATAATCCTTTTAATGTACTGTTGGATTCTATTAACCAGGATCTTGTTAAAGATTTTGGCATCCATATTCATCAGGGATTTTGGTCTATAATTCTCCTTTTTGATGGGGTTTTGCCTGGTTTGGGGATCAAGGTAATATTGGCCTCATAGAATGAGTTTGGTAGCTTTCCTTCTGTTTCTATTTTTTGAAATAGCTTTAGGAGAATAGGTATTATTTCTTCTTTGAATGTTTGGTAGAATTCCCCAGGAAAACCGTCCGGGCCTGGAGTTTTGTTATTTGGAAGGTTGTTTATCACTGACTCAATTTCTTCATAATTAATTGGCCTGTTTAAGAAATCAATTTCTTCCTGTTTCAATCTTGGTAGTTTATAGGTTTCCAGGAAGGATTCCATCTCTTCCAGATTGCTTAGTTTATTGGCATATAGCTGTTGATAAAAATTTCTAATAATCCTTCCAATTTCAATGGTGTTCGTCGTGACCTCTCCTTTTTCATTCATAATTTTAATAATCTGGGTCCTTTCTCTTTTCTTTTGGATAAGTCTTGCCAGTGGTCTGTCAATTTTATTGATTCTCTCAAAGAACCAGCTTCTAGTCCTGTTGATCTGCTCTACTGTACTTCTGGTTTCTGCTTGATTGATTTCAGCTCTAATTTTGGTCAACTGCTTCCTCGTGCGTGGATTAGGCCTGTCCCTCTGTTGCTGTTCCAGCTTCTTGAGGTGAGAATATAAAAACTGCATTTTAGATTTTTCTATTCTTTTGAGTGAGGCTTGGATGGCTATGTATTTCCCCCTTAGGACTGCCTTTGCAGTATCCCATAGGTTTTGGACTGTTGTATTTTCATTCTCATTGGTCTCCATAAATTGTTTAATTTGATTTTTGATTTCCTGGTTTATCGAGTCATTCCTGAGCAGGATGGTTCTTAGTCTCCAAGTGTTTGAGTTTCTTCCAAATTTTTCCTTGTGGTTGAGTTCCAATTTCAGAGCGTTGTGGTCTGAGAATATGCAGGGGATAATTTCAATCTTTTGGTATCGGTTGAGACCTGTTTTGTGTCCCAGAACATGGTCTATTCTTGAGAATGTTCCATGGGCATTAGAATAGAATGAGTATTCTTTGGTTCTGGGGTGTAGTGTTCTATATATATCTATGAGGTCCAACTCGTCGAGTATGGCATTCAAAGCCTTTGATTCTTTGCTTAGTTTTTGCCAGGGTGTTCTGTCTATTTCTGAGAGTGGAGTGTTGAGGTCCCCTACTATTAATGTATTTTTATTTATATGTCTCTTTATTCTGGTTAAGAGTTGGCTTGTGTATCTTGCTGCTCCCCTGTTGGGGGCATATATATTTATAATTGTCATATCCACTTGTTGAATACTTCCCTTAAGAATAATATAGTGCCCTTCTGCATCTCTAACTATAGTCTGTAGTTTAAAATCCAATTTATCTGATATGAGAATTGCTACCCCAGCTTTCTTTTGAGGTCCATTTGCGTGAAAGATGGTACTCCATCCCCTTACTCTCAGTCTGAATGCATCTTTGGGTTCGAAATGAGTCTCTTGTAGACAGCAAATGGATGGGTCATTTCTTTTTATCCAATCTGCAACCCTGTGGCGTTTTATGGGATGGTTCAAACCATTTACATTAAGACTGATTACTGAGAGATATGATTTTAATGTTGCCATGTTGCCAGTAAAGTCTTTGTTTGTATTGGCTGTGACTTTCTGTTCTGTATCACTCTTGGGGCCTTTTTACTTTTATAGAACCCCCCGTAATATCTCCTGTAGGGCTGGTTTCGTGGTTACAAAATTGGTTAGTGACTGGCGATTCTGAAATGTCTTTATTTCTCCATCAATTCTGAATGACAGCCTTGCTGGATAAAGGATCCTTGGCTGCATGTTTTTCTCTGAAAGAGCTTTAAATATGCTCCCCCAACCCTTTCTCTCATTCCAGGTCTGTGTAGACAGGTCTGACGTAATTCTGATGCTTTTGCCTTGGTACGTGAGAAATTTCTTTGCCCTGGCCGCTTTCAATACTGTATCCTTGCATCTAATATTTGCGAATTGCACTATGACGTGACGTGGCGTAGGTTTGTCGTGGTTGAGCTTGGGAGGGGTCCTCTCTGCCTCTTGGACACGAATGTTTGTTTCCCTTGCTAGATTAGGGAAGTTTTCAGCTACAATTTGTTCAAATATCTCTTCTAGACCTCTGTTTTTCTCCACCCCCTCGGGGATGCCGATGATTCTAACATTGGATCGTTTCATTGAGTCAGTAATCTCCCGTAACCTACATTCGTGGGCGTGGATTTTTTTAAGACCATCTTCTATTTTCATTTTTTCCTCTATTAACCCATCCTCCAATTCACTAACCCGTTCCTCTGCTTCTGCGACCCTGGCCGTCAGAGCCTCTAGTTTTGCCTGCATTTGGCTCATAGAATTTTTAATTTCTGTCAGATTCGCTCTCATTTCTGTCCTTAGGGATTCTATATTCTCAGTAACCTTTTCGTTAATAGTTTTTTCAATTCTACTCATCATTTTGACCATCGTTACTCTGAATTCCATTTCTGATAATTTGGTTACATCCATATCCATTATTTCTGTGGCAGAGGCCACAGAATCACTGTCTTTTCTTTGCTGGGGGGGGCTTCTCCTTCTTGTCATTCTGATGAAGAGAGGTTGCGGGGTTTCCAGAGCCCAAATTATTGACTGGGTCCCAGGCCGTGCCCCTTGTTTTATAGGGATCTTAGGGATGTGGGCTTCTTCTTTAAAGATTTTATTTATTTATTTATGTGGCAGCCAACCAGCGAGAGAGGGAACAGAAGCAGGGGAGTGGGAGAGGAAGAAGCAGGCTCCCAGCGGAGGAGCCCGATGAGGGACTCCTTTCCGGAACGCCGGGATCACGCCCTAAGCCGAAGGCAGGCGCTCAATGACTGCGCCACCCCGGCGCCCGGGTTGTGGGCTTCTTGATTTTTCAGCCTGCCTTCTGTGTTCTGGGGGAGGGGCCTGCCGCGCCGATACTCAGGCAGCCCTGTTTGGGTAGAGTCTCCGTGTCCCCTGCGAGGGGGGATGGGGATGGGCACTCTCTGAGCCGGTATTTCCAGGCTTTTGTTCTCTGGCGGCTTTCCCTGGCGGTTTGCTGTGCCTCTTCTGAGAGTCAGAGCAGCAGCGGCCGAATCTCAGCCTCTGTCTCAGAGCAGAGGGATCACAGACCATTCTCCACTGATGTTCTGGCCACTTTAACTCTGTTTCTGTTGGTGCTGCTCAACCCTGCAGCATCCCGGGATGTGCGCCCCACACCCAGCGTCCCAGCCCTCACTTCCAGGGCCGTCGCCTCTCTGTCCTTTGTGTTTCTAACACCGCCAGCCACCAGCTGCCAGCCGCCCTCACGCACTCCTAGACCTCCCAGTCTCAGTCTGGTTCCAGTGAGCGCACCGGAGCTCCGTTTCAGTCTGGTGGCGCGCATTCCCCGGCTCACGGTCTCAGTCTGCTCTCTCGCGGGTGCAGGTGCACGAGTCCGCCCGCTCCCCCTTGCAGGTGGCTTCTGCTTCCCGGCGCCCGAACGCGGCGGCTCCTCCCCCTTCTGTTTATCGTCCAATATCTGTGCGGGGTTTCACGGCTCCCAATTCGTACCTCAATACTCAGTGCTGGAGATGTTCATTTGTAGAGATCCAGATGTATCTTCCTGTGTCTCAGGCTGATTCCGTGGGTGTTCAGGCTGGTCTGGTACCTTTCCAACTCGACTCAGGGGACCGGCTGAAAAATGGGTCCCCTACTCTTCCGCCATCTTAACTCCAACTCCCAAAATATGTACTCTAAAATCCATTTATGTCCCTTTGTTGGAGTTAAAGAGAGAGAAATAGTGTGATTTTTGAGAAGCAACTATTAATCTTATCTATCTTTTGGTTTTTTAGATACCACAATCTACTTTCAGAATATTATGTAAAATAAATGCTACTAATCCATTTGAGGAATATTCTACCTCACTCCATATCTCCTAAACAAGGACTAAACTCATTAAACTAAAACTATTTTCTTCTCCTTATTGCAAGTCAATATTAGATGTTAACAGTATATATCACGTATTTTATACTTTTATTATATTTATTATTTTTTATAACAGTATATATCACATATTTTATACTTTTATTATATTTAGGATAATTCGTTCCCTTTCCCAAAATCTTAAGGTCTAAACGCAGGTTTCTGCAGACCACTGAACATAATCTATATCTTATATCCTGAAGGAACTACTTGAGTAGAAATTATAACAATCAAAGCAAAACATAGTTCTTTGTCACAGTTGAAATCATGTTTTAGATGACTCTTCCCCTTTAGGAAGTAGAATTTGCCACCCAAAAATATGCCTCTTTGATATAAAGATTGTTTTGAGCTGATTTTTAGAAATAGCAGCCACAGAAAAAGTTCTAAAAATGAGTAGAAGTTACCCTTTTGCAAGAGACACTTGTATTCTTAAGGGAAGTCTCCATTTGTAAGGGTGTCTCCCTCCCTGTAACAGGAAGAAGAGGATAACCAGTCTCTACAAATTCTTATCAGTGGAAAAAGCAGCAATTTAATTTGTATGACATTCATTCCTATGCTTCGTCTGATAACCTCCCATAGGTGGCTCTCCTGCCCCCCAACATCTTTCTTTTGTCTTAAACCAGAGATAGCATTTAAAGTGGTGGCTTGGGGGATGCCTAGGTTGCTCAGTTGGTTTAGCATCAGACACTTGATTTCAGCTCTGATCATGGTCTCAGGGTTGTGAGATTGAGCCCTGAGTCAGGCTCCATGCTCAGCATGGAGTCTGCTTCTCCCTCTCCCACTGCTCTTTGCCCCTGCTCACTTGTGCTCTCTCTCTCTCCAATAATAAATAAAATCTTAAAAAATTAAAAAAAAAAAAGTAAAGTGACGGGTTGGCTATTTCAGGGAGTTACTCAGTTTTCCTGGTTGTCTCCCATATATATAGGAAGTATACATGCTATTAGACTTCTGTTTGTTTTTCTCCTGTTGATCTGCCCTTTTTTTACAGGGTGAAGTGGGGGTGAGGTCTCAGCCAAGAAGGTAGAAGAATAGAGGAAAATTCTTTTTACTCCCCTACAAATCAAAACTGAGATTTTCCCTTTTTCACACCTTAAGGGGAAAAAAATGCCATTAATGCAGGAAGGAAAATCCTTGAAAAGTTGTCAACCTCTGTTCTGTTGGTTTTAATTTTCTCATTGGTACTGAACTATACAAGCCTAAATAGAACAACTTAAATTTCCTAAATATTTTTTTTTCTTAGGTGTATTAATAAAGAGATAAACTAGCCAGAGTGAATAGTAACAAAATACTTACTATTGCATATAAATTTAGAAACATGCTTTTGAGGATCTGGATTTGAGTTGAGAAAATTTATCATCTCTTTTTTATTTACTGAAAATAGTGATATTTCAGACACATACTTCAAAACCAGTTTCTATAAATGCAACCCATGCTAAGAATTTTTAAATATGAAGACAGAAAGTTTGGTAATAGAACTAAAGAAAAAAACAGCTGAGAAAATTAACATAGGACTTACAGGTTGAATATAATGAGTAGTCAGATAAGTATAAAGGACCTAGAAATACAAGATATACAAAATGACCTGAAATAAAAGCATGGATCAGAAAAAAATTTCTCTTGACATAAGTCCAACCATGATGTTCTGGATGCTGCAGTGTGATATTTTGTAAGTGTTTGCTTCAATATTGCTTCCTCAAATCACAACACTTATAATGTCATTAAAATTAATAATCTATAATATAATCATGCAAAAATGATTAGAACATTGAAATGAGTATCCAGATAACTCATATTTCTTCAACTAAAATATGGCATTACATCTATGAAGTTTTTTTTTTTTTTTTCAGCGTTTTGGGATAATTATGTGAAGATGCTTTAAATTAGGTTTCTACTAAAGCAGATATCAACACAAGGACCTGGGTATAAGTAGTCTACCTACAATGTAATCCAAGAAGGTACAAGTGAGAGAATAGTAAAGTTAGGGATGGAGAAATACCAAGAACATATATAAATGAGCAGATTATCACAGTAAGCAAGAGACATCAAACACATTGGGAGCCTATAAGAGACTATGTGCAACACACATCTGAATTATTCCACAAGAAGATGGGTATATTAGTGTTAGGGAGGAAGAATTTTCTCTACCTTTTAGGTCCTTCTAGATGGACTAAGAACCAAATTGACCTGAGACAGATTAAGAGGAAAAAATCAAATTTAATAGCTTATGTACAGGGAATCCACATAGACATAAAAATTCTAAAGACATTCAGACTTAAATGAGCTAAGGAGAGAGGTAAGAGTCTGAGGATACAAAAGGGAGAAAGACCATTAGCAAGAAGGTGAAAGATGTGTGGAAACAAAAGTTTCCCTATTATGTAGATATGTTTCTTAAGTAAAGAGGAATTTCTATTAATACTCTCTTTCTGATACAAGGAGGCAATTGAAGGGAGGTAAAGAGCTTCTTCTGAATCTGCAGGGTTTTGATTGCTTGTAAATCAAAACAATGTTCATGTCAGAATGACCCATCTTGGGGTGGCCTTCCTTGGCCCCTATGCTAGTGAGGCCCAAGGGCCACTGATTCCTTCACTTTTCTAGATTCCACTTGGTCACAGCAAATAATCTCCTGCAGTACATAAGGAAGCCTTCCTCCAAATTCCTAATTAAAGAAGTGGAATAATTTGAGCATTTGAATAGGAAGCTATAAGCATGCCCAAACTGTGTACCTCTCCCACTACCACAACTGCAGGTAACTCATATGGGCCAAAAGGATACACAACAGTATCTGCGACAATTGATGATTCCGCATTTAAAATCTAATGTAGAGTCACCAAGTGTTGAAAATGGTATACTTGCTTTCTTAGTATAAACTCTTCAGTTTAATCATGTCATCTGTAAAATCTGTGATAAATTGATAAATGCATGGGTTTTTTGTTTGTTTGTTTTTAAAGATCATTGTTTAGGCAAAAAGACTAAAAGAATGTGGCCACATATTCAATATTGTTGTGTGAGGGATGCCTGGGTGGCTCAGTCATTAAGCATCTACCTTTGGCTCAGGGCGTGATCCCGGCGTTCTGGGATCGAGCCCCACATCAGGCTCCTCCGCTATGAGCCTGCTTCTTCCTCTCCCACTCCTCCTGCTTGTGTTCCCTCTCTTGCTGGCTGTCGTCTCTCTGTCAAATAAATAAATAAAATCTTAAAAAAAAAAAAAGCATTTAAAAAAATATATCGGTGTGTGAGACTGGGGTGTGAAGAACTTACTTTCTCCTGGAAAGGTAAAGAAGAAATACAATAAAAGCAGGTGTTTTTGTTTTTTATTTTTTTAAATCCTTTTGGTGTCATAAATGTCATCATTTGCTAGGAATCAACGTTGTGCTAGAAAAATTTGACTATTTTTACTGCTGTCAAAAACCAACGTTTGTGCCCCAGAGCCAAAATAGGTAATGTGAAAACAAGTTTGGGTATAAAGGGGTAAACAACAGCTTTTTTGCTTTACCAGGCAAAGGAAGGCAGAGGAAGGAGCTGGGGGTTTATAGGGAAATAGAGGATCAAGCTGGTTTCAACAGGAATTGTGTACATGTTACCACCCAGTTTCTTATGCTTTCAGGATAGTACCAGATTCTTGAAATAGAAGAGTTAAGAAGGAAAGAGGGGATGTTTGCAGAAGAGAGGAAAAAGCTTACTTAGTTGAAAAATAGAGCCTCAGTGAAGCATTAATGCAGCCGCTTTGATTTTTGTTCAACTTTACGCTTTTAAGCAGTGTTTCATTACCAAAGGAGTTAAATACCTCAATGTACGGAATTTTCTTAAATTTAATGGAAAAAAAAAACCTTTAATTTATGTTTTATTTTAAGAAACTGGTCAGAATTCTATTCAAGAAATAGAAAGCAATATAATGTTTTACACTATTGCTAGAAGATAGGAGCGAAATGTAAAACAAGTACACCTGTTACTTAGCTTGAACTTCAAAAATACTCATAAACACTGTAGGGGCAGAAAAGTTTTCCTTTCTTCCCTTCTAGGTTCTTTGGCTGGTCTAATAATTAAATTGATATAAGACAGTTTAACAGAAGAAAAGCAAACAGGTTTAATAACATGTATAACTCTTGTATACCTGGGAGAGACCCAGCAAAACTGGGTAACTCTCCAGAATGGCCCAAGCTGTCACTTTAAATACCATCTTCAGCTAAAGACAAAAGAAGATGATAGGACTGGGAAATCAGTTATGGGAGGTTTCCAGGAAAAACAGTAAACAAGGGTAAGGTGGTTATGTAGATTTAAATTCTTGTCTTCTTCATTGATAAGAGTTTCTAGAGATTGACTCATTCCTCTATTTCCTGAACACAGCTAGGGAGGCACCTCTTACAAATAGAGATTTCCCTTATAAATGTAAATGCCTTTTACAAAAGGGTAACTTCTATGCAGTTTTCAAAGCTTCCCCTGGGTCTGCCATTTCTTAAAAATAATAAGTTAACAAGTTTAAAATTGTCCTCATGCCTAAGAGACACATTTTGGGGTGCAGATTCTGCTCCTCTTCAATACTTTGTACTTAAAATGAGAGAATGTCTGTGTTCACAAGATTGCCAGGTACTCTTTAAACTATGGAATTACTCTCCTTCAAATTCAGTAGGAAGAGCACAATGTTCATCAAGGCAAGTAGGAAACTTCACACACAATTTCTCAGTCATTTTAATGGAAATTCTGTATTTAACTCTCCAAGCTCTCAGTAAGCACATCTCTTAAGAAGATGGTTTCATCTATTTAATTGTTTTTGAAGTTTGATATTTCTTCTATGAAAATGGCTTTACTACTGAGTTGTTTTTATTCAATTCTGAACAAGTGAAGCAGAGCCATTTTATTCTCATTTTAAGCAAATGCCTTTTTAAAAAATACATCAAAAAGGCAAATACCATTAATGAATAACATTAGAATTTTGAAAATCCAATAAAATGTAATAAGCATGTTGTTTTCAAGTATAAGAATATACATATGTATATCTATATTTATATCTCTGTACCTGTATGTATTCTTCAGTATTCATTCATCTTACTGCAAAACAAAATAACTAATGAGAGTTTGGCAAAAGAGAATAGATTTTAAAAAAGGAAATAATCAAAAACAGTCTATGACAATTTTTTTTCAAAACAAAGAGGTACAAATTTCCTGATTTAAAAGACCACCAATTGCCAGTTTAATGGTGGGAATGAAAAATGACACTGTCACATTGAAAAAGAGAATGACAGAATCTTCCAAAGTTAAACATCCATCTACTTGTAGGTATTTATCTAAGAGAAAGAGAAATATATGTCTACACAAGATGGTATGTAAATGTTCATGGCAACTTTATTCAAAATAACCAAAAATCCAGAAACCACCCAAATTCACATTAATTTGTGAATGTATAAGCAAATTTTATAAATCCATATAATGAAATACTACTCAACAACAACGAATAAACTATGGATAAAACATCAAACTGGATGAATCTCAAGAGCAATATACTAAGTTGAAGAAGCCAGACACAAAAAAACTGTGTTTATATGAAATTGTAGGAAAGTCAAAACTATGGTAACAGAATGGGATGACTGAAATGTTTTAATTCATGAATGAAAGGGTAGTTATGTGATTTTATACATTTGCCACTTATTACACATTTAAAATTAAAGAATTTACTGAATATATATTTCTGCAATGACAGAGATATACAGCTTATCTGAAAAATATCTAAAACAGTCATGATAAACATGCTTAAGCAAGCAATTGCAAAAAGGCTTAAAACTAATACTAAAAGTAGAAATATATATTTCATGTCAAAGAAGTGACTGTGCATCGGGGGATATCTTTGTGCAATTTCAGGACTTTAGGGACAAAGAGAAAATGCTATAGGGCTTCTGAAAACAAAAACCAAAACAAACACAAGACATTCAAAGAATTCGTTAAACTGAAATTTAGAATTTTATTTGGGAATGGTTTTCTTATATCAAATTTAGTAACTAAATGATTTACCAATAGAAAGAATTAAATTTTTTCCTGACTTGTAAGAGCAAAAAGACCACATCAAATCAGTATCTCCCATGTCCCTCTTCCAGAAAGATTCTGGCTAATGTGCTTTAATAAGTGCATAAACCGGGAACATATTTAAATAGCTAATGCAGAAAAGAAGGGATCAGATATTTGGAGATGGATAATGGATTTCCCAAGATCATAACCAAGAAATTCCAGTCATTACAGCTGGGTAATGGGCCTAGAGAGCAGTAACTTCCAACTGGAGCACAAGAAACTCAGGTTCTCATATGATATTAATTAGAATTTGTTCAAGGAATCAGAAAGCATTCTGTGTAATCCATGTCTGAATAATTTGAATAGATGGAGTTGGAGGCTATCACATCTGTTTGGAGACATTAAGGAGTGATGGTCAGGAGGCATACCACTGAAGGGCTCAGCCTGAAGCACCAAGGCAGATGGTTCTAAAAAGCTACCTAAGCAGGAAGCTCTTGCAATTTCAGCTTTCGCTGGAAAGAGGCTGGTTCTATGGACAGCATAGTCCTACTCACATAGGCCCAAGCATTTGGCTATAACAATTTCTTTGACTAATGTCCTTTCAATTTCTTCCGCCTTTGGAATCTTACATGAGTACTTATTGGCCCATTCTAACTTGGAGCCATACGAGTAAAAAGATATTGAGAACTGTAGGTCTTAGCTTCTCTTCTGAATTGTAGAAGAGAGTTTTTGAGGCATTGGTGGTAATGCAAGATTTACAGAACTGATATCTTCAAGGAAAAAATAATTGACGTTGGAAAAAATTTCTGTTATGTTGGAAATAGAGTTAGAAGATACATTTGAAAATTGATCTTATTCAATGAATAGAAAATAAATGAAAATAGGAATTTAATGATTAACTCCAAGGAAAGCAAAATTTGTCCAAGAAATTTAAAGTAATTACAGTGTACTCTAAGACACAGCTTAAATTTAATGTCTCTCCCTCGAGTGTCAGTGCAGAATAAGTGGGGGAACTTGGACTTTTCTTTCTCTCTGGCAATAATGAAGTTTTATGCAACCCCTACCCTGTTTAGAGCAGTGTCATGGAAAGCCTGTTAAAGTCTTAAGATGACTGTAGTGTCTTATAATACAAAAATGTTAAGTTTTCAATTATAAATTAGTCATTTTATCAAAAACAAGGAAGATATGTAACTTAATGAAAAAGATGACCAATAGATATATATGAATGAAAGGGTAGTTATGTGATTTTATACATTTGCCACTTATTACACATTTAAAATTAAAGAATTTACTGAATATATATTTCTGCAATGACAGAGATATACAGCTTATCTGAAAAATATCTAAAACAGTCATGATAAACATGCTTAAGCAAGCAATTGCAAAAAGGCTTAAAACTAATACTAAAAGTAGAAGCAAAGAGATAAAACACCTCAGCAGAAAAATAGAAAATATAAAGAAGAGCCAAATGGGAATTTTAGGAGAAAATATTCAATTACCAAAATAAATACATCCTTGGGTAAAAAGGCCAGTGGATGGGCTTAATAGTAGAATGAGATGTTGAGAAAAATGGATCCGAACCTGAAGGTAAGACAGTAGAAATTGTGTAATCACTGTGAGACTACAGCAAGAGATCTAAATTTTGTGTTATCAGAGTCCTGGGAGAACAAGAGAAAAGATGGAGGCAGAAAAATTACCTGAAGTAACAATAGAGGAAAACTTCTCTAATTTGGCAACAGACACAAACCTACAGGTTTAAGAAGCTAAACACACACCAAACCTAAAGATATTCATGCCATCAAGATAAATCATCATTTAATTTCTGAAATGACGTCTTAAAGATAGAGGAAAGACAAAATGAGAGCAAGTTTCCATCAGAAACAACAGAGGCCAAGGGAGTGGCACAATATTTTTCAAGTCCTGGAAGAAAAGAATTGCCAACTCGGAATCCTATACCTAGTGAAAAAATTCTTCTGGAATAAAAGGGAAATCAAGACATTCTCATATAATTGAAAACTAAGAAAATGTGTCACCAGCAGACCTAATCTAAAAGAATGGATAAAGGAATTTCTCTAAAAAGAAATGAAATACAAAATACAAAATGAAGGAAACGTGTAATATTAGGAAGAAAGAAAAGAGTAAGAAAAAATATCAGCAAACAAGCATATACCTTTCTTCTCCTTATGAGTTCTCTAAATTATTGTTGACATTGAATCAAAAATTATAATACAGATTGATTTTGTTCTAAATGTATGTAGACGAAATATTTAAGAACAATATACTGGGGTACCTGGATAGCTCAGTCGGTTGAGCTGCTGCCTTTGGCTCAGGTTATGATCCCAGGGTCCTGGGATTGAGCTCCATGTCAGGCTCCCTGCTCAGCAGAAAGCCTGCTTCTCCCTCTATCTCATCGGCAGGGATGGGTAAAGATGTAAAAGACATAAAATTTCTGTACTTCACTTGAACTGGTTAAAAGATGACACCAGTAGACTGTGGTATGTTGTTATACCTAGAGCAACCACCAAAAAATTCTATATAAGGAAGGATATAAATATACGAAAATATAGAAAAATAGAAATTGAATTTCCAAAAAATGTTAAAGTAATCATCAGGAAAGCAGGAAAAAAAAAAAAAGAAAAGACATGCAAGAGAGAATTAAAAAAATATAAAATGACATACGGAGGACCAATCTTATCAAGAATTACATTAAATGATCAAATATAAATGGTCTAAATTCACCAAGTAAAAGATGGATTGGCAGAGTGCATTAAAAAACCTGACCCAAGGGGCACTTGGGTGGCTCAGTTGGTTGAGTGTCTGACTCTTGGTTTTGGGTCAGGTCACAATCTAGGGGCCATAAGATCAAGCCTGGTGTCTGGCTACACACACAGTGGGGAATCCGCTTGAGATTCTCTCCCTCTCCTTCTGTCCCTCTCCCAACTCACGCTTGTTCTCTCTTTCTCAAATAAATAAATCTTTAAATTAAACACACACACACACACACACACACTTGACCCAATCATTTGCTATCAACAAGAGTCTCAATTGAAGTACAATGATATAGGCAGATTGAAAGTAAAAGGATGAATAAAGATATATCATGTAAACTTGCATCAAAGGAAAATAAGAATGGCTATAATATAGAAAAATAGATTTCAGAGCAAAAAGAAAAAATTACCAGAGACAGGGACACTATATAACAATAAAAGTCTACCAAGAAGACATAGCGTTCATCTAAGTGTATGCACCAAACATGAGAGCTGCAAAATATGTGAAGCAAAATTGATTGAACTGAGAAGAGAAATACACAGATCCACAGTTATGGTTGAACACTCCTCTCTGAACGATTTAATCAACCAACTAAATAGAAAGTCAGCAAGTATATATAAAAACTCAACAATACCATTAAACAACAGGATCTAATGAAAATTTCTAGAACATCTTAGCCAACAACAAGAGAATATACATTAATATCAAGTGCCCATAAAACATGTAGGCTTTTAAAAAAAATGCTAAAAAATTTAAAAGCAAAGAAATCATAGAGAGCATGTTCTTGAATCACAATGAAATCAAACTAGAAGTCAATAACAGAAAGATAGAAAAATTTCCAAATATGTAGAGGCTAAAATCCACACTTAAAAATAATCTATGGGTCAGAGAAGAAATATCAAAGTAAAATTTAAAGATGCATTTAAATGAATGAAAATGAAAAGGCAGCATACCAAAATTTGTGGTGCACTGCTGAATCAGTGCTGAGAAGGAAATGTACAGCAATAAGTGCAGACATTAGAAAAAAACTTCAAATAAATCATGTACACTTCCACTTCAAGAACAGAGAAAAAGATGAATAAAATAAAACCAAAGCAAAAAAAAAAAAAAAGGAAGAAAACAATAAATATGACATCAGAAATCACTGAAATAGAAAATAGAAAAAATAAACAATGGAAATCAATCAATGAGACAAAGAATCCATTCTTTGAAAAGGTCAATAAAATTGACAAACATCTAGCAAGGCTGGCAAAGAAAAAGAAGGAAAAAGTACCAATATAAGGAATGAAAATAGGATATCAAGACAGACCCTGGAGACATTAAAGGATAAAAAGGAAATACTAAGCAACTCTAAGACGTGTAAATTTAACAACTTAGACAAAATGGACTTATCCTTTAAAAAATTTTTCTGCAACTCACCCAAAATAAAATAGATAATTTGAATAGCCCTAAAGCTATAAAGGAATTGGATTTGTAATTTAAAACTTTCTGTGAAAGAAATCTCCAGGTCCAGATAGTTTCTATGAAGAATTCTACCAAACTTTTAAAGAATACAAATTCTCTTCAACTCTTTCAGATATTTAAAGAGGAGGAAACACTGAATTGATTTTTTGAAGCTATTATTATACTAATACCTTATACCACACAAAAAAGTCCCCCTCATCCATAGAGAGTAGTGTCATTTATGAATATAGACACAAAAATATTTAACAAAATATTAGCAATATGTAATATGTAACTTACATATGACCCAATAGGGTTATTCTAGGGATGCATAGCTGGTTCAGTATTCACAAATTATTTAATGGCATTATCAATAGGCCAGAAAAGAAAAATGGCATGACTATGCCAATCTCTGCAGAAAAATCATGTGAAAAATTTCAGCACTCATTAATGATAAAAACTCTCAGAAAAATGGGAATCGAAGTAAACTTCCTCACCTGACAAAGAGTTTCTACAAAAAACCTACAGTTACCATTATATTTAATGGTGAAAGACTGACTAGTAGACCAGTAATTGCAGCATGATCAGGAAAATAACAAAATTGACCAGGGATATGATAACCATTGAACCTACACAGTTTCGAGGTCCCCTTCCACTCTGGGGTATAAAACCCTATAAATCACCTCCTCTATTTTGAGACTAAGAGAGCTGTGAAGCAGGACATTGAGACACTGAATATTTCTCCTAGAGCGACTCTGAAGTGTCACCCAGAAGAGATTGTTTCAATTAGTTTTGGTAAGGAGTTGTATTCCTATTCTATTGCTACTGTAACAACTTACCAAAAACTTAGTGGCTTAAAACAACACAATTTCATTGCCTTACAATTCTGGAGGTCTGAAATCCAAGATCGGTGTTAGAAGGCTAAAATAAGACATTAGTGGAATTGTGCTGCTTCTGAAAGCTCCAAGGAGGAAATTTGCCCTTGCCTTTTCCAGCTTCTAAGGCTGCCTTCTTTGTTGGGTTATGGCCCCTTCTCCCACTTTGAATTTTACTTGCTACTATTTCCTTTACTACAAGGTATCAGGCTTCTTTTCCTGAATGCCTTCAAACATCTCTTTTTAATAAAAAGAACGTGATGATACATAGTGATGAGTTGTTTATAAACAATGGCATTAATAGTTTCCCAACGTATTGTAAAATAAAAAAATGTTAAGACTTATGAAAACAGACATAGAAGGACTTATAGTATGCAGATATGAAGGCAAAAATAAAGTAATACATCAGTTTTCATAGTTGCATATGTTAGATTGCACAAAGAGTCAGTTTATAAATAAGACATGTGAATCTGAGATCTCATTCAAAGTCAAATTTTTACTAATTTTAAGGACACGGGTAATTATGAAGCACGCGAGAGGCATGGAGAAATGCAGTGTCAGCAGCACTCCTCATGTCCTTCTTTTTTATTTTACTGCATGTCTGACATAGATTTAACATATGCATTTTCACCTATTCTTGAGGCACATCACTTACACAAAAGGCAGCTACGTGAGTTATGCAATACTTCCATTTTATGCCCTGAAAATGATCTGGCCTGCATGGCACTTTCTAAAGAGATAGATCAGGTTTATTTACAGGAAGCCATTTAGATGGAACAGGTACAGTTTGTGTAGAGCTAAAATGTACTCCCCCAAGTTCATATATCGAAACTCTAACCCTCAGTATCTCAGAATGTGACTATATGTGGAGATCTCTTCTTTATAGCCCTGATTAAGTTAAAATGAAATTAAGCTAATTAAGTTAAAATTAGGGGCATTAGGGAGAGCTTTTATCCAGTCTGATTTGTATCATCTTAAGGGGAGGGAGCTTGGACACACACAGAGACATGAGGGTTGCAGGTAAACAGAGAAAAGACCATGTGAGGATACAGCAGGAAGGCAGCCATCCACAAGCTGAGAAGATAGGCATCAGGAGAAACCAGACCTGCAAAATCTTGATCTTGAACTTCTGGTCTCCAAACTGTAAAAAACAAATTTCTGTTAAGCCACCCCATCTGTGGTATTTTGTTATGGCAGCCCTAGAAAACTGGTAAGAGTTTTCTAAAATATTCCAAACATAAGGGCTTGCTCACTAAAAATATCAGTATGGGTTTTGCAGAAGGCTAGATATTAATATGTCTGCAAGATGATTTGACTAAGGCATCCTTCTGTCCCAGATATCCAGATAGATGGAAAAAATAGACTGCAGGCCTTTTCTTCCCAAAACCATGGCACTGAAATTCTATTTGGTGTATATCTGAAGACATTATCATACAGGTATGTCTGAAGGAAGATTCTAGTGTTAAATTTTTTATAGTGAGATTCTATTTGGTGTATATCTGAACACATTATCATACAGGTATGTCTGAGGGAAGATTGTAGTGTAATTTTTTTGTAGTGAGATTTGTTGTAGCACGCTGTGGATTGTTAGTCAAGTACACGGTTAGTTTTAATGGGCATTCATCATGGAACAATAGGCATCAGAGAAAGCAGACTAGATATGGGTAAGTCAACCTAATGTAAAGTGGACAAAACAAAGAATTATTTTGAAACTGACTACACATTTCCATTCTGTAAATTACAAGTACTGAATATAAATGCTTGTTTTAAAAGAACTTATACCAAAAAAATCATTCCCAGTTTCAACATCATAGAATAGCTTTCTGTGTGGTATATGGGAGAGGGAAATGCAAGTGGAGAATACAGAATAAAGTGAATTATACAAAGCCTGAGAATTTTATGGCATTGCCAGTGATAATGATGTGCCATGAAATGAGAAGTATTATTAGTTCAACACATCTGAATTCCAACTTTAAAAGCATATATTAATAGGGGTGCCTGGGTGGCTCAGCCGTTAAGCGTCTGCCTTCGGCTCAGGGCATGATCCCAGAGTCCTGGGATCAAGCCCCGCATGGGGCTGCCCGCTCTGTGGGAAGCCTGCTTCTCCCTCTCACACTTCCCTTGCTTGTGTTCCCTTTCTTGCTGTCTCTCTCTGTCAAATAAATAAATAAAATCTTTAAAAAAATAAATAAAAGCATATATTAATAATAAGATTTAAACAGAGAACATCCTGAACCGAAAACCTTAAATAAATTTGTCACAAATATAAAAACATATTTTACAGTTAATACTAAAGAAAGCAGCCTAAAAGGTATACAAGAACAGAAAATGCAGTTTATTTTAGAAAGCTGATTACATAAAGCAATATAGAAATCCAAGGAAATAATACTAAAGATTTCATTAGCTGCTATTCATAAAAATATGTATTAAACATCCTTTTTGTGATTGAAATTCTCATAGGAATTGAATGGAAGAGAACAACAAGAATGAGGAAATTGTCTCAAATTTTAGATATTAAATCTAAAGATTCCAGTGACCTACTTACTGATTACACAGGAATGTAAGAAAAGTCAGATAATACTGAGGTAAAAAGAAGAAAAGCATTAAAGGTATTACTAGTAAAAAGAAGGAATTAGGAATTCTCTCAATTACCTACTTAATTATATACTTACTGCGTATCTTTCCACAAGACTATACCATGAGGGCAGAGATTTTGTCTGTCTTTTTCATCTCAGTACTGAAGCATCTAATCCAGTGTCCATATGTTCCCTAAATAATGTCTACTTAATAACTGAGGAGAATGTGTGTGATGAAGAGAAATAGAAAGAGGCAGTTTTATCAAAAGCCATGGGAATTCCCTGTAGGCAGATAGAACTATGGGGTATTAGAAGATCTTGAGCTTCTTCCTCAACCATTTATTTCACAGATTCTTTTAAGTCCTCTTTTAAGACTAAGGCACCTGGGAATAATATGATGGATGGGCAGACCCTTGTTCCTTACCTTCTCTGGCTAGTAGAAGACATGGTCTTTGTTCTTGTGTTTTCTTCATTCCAAAGAATAACATAAATAAAATTAGACATTATTTTATGATTTTAAAATGATTTTAACCTGTATAAACTTATATGGTAGATTCAGATTGCAAGACTTTCATATTCTAAATTTTCTTTTGAAACACTCCCAGTAGGCATGCCAGTGATAGGTGATCTATGCATGTATATGAATGCTGTCCTTTCAGTTACTTGGAATTAAAGTTCTTTCACAAGCCATGTTCCTCCCTGTCTATTTAGGATTGACAATGACATTTGTCTTTACTCATGCGGAGATGCCTGATAACTCACTTCTATCACACACTCCACGGTCATGAAGTTTTAACACAATAGATCAAAGCTGTCTTGGATTTCTTTTTCACTTCCCCTATGATTGCTGCTTAGAGAAAATGGGGAGAAAAGGGAGAGGAGCATTAATTCATAAAATAAATTATTTTTGGATAATTATTCTGTAATAGAACATAAAAAAGCCTCTCAATTACAATGACAAATTCAGAAATCCACGGTTATATGCCTCTGGCCATCTCATAGTTTTGTTACCATGGCTGTGGTTTCCTCTGGTATATGCCAGATGCACGCACATATTATACGACAGCATGTCTACTGGTTAGCGACTGGACACTGAGGTCAGAGTTTTTTGGATTGGAACTGAACCCTATTATTCATTTACCTTCTAACCATGGGTGTGATACTAATCTATGCCTCATTTTTTTCTCAGCTATAATTATTAGTAAAATATGTATAGAACTAAAATGTATTCATAAAGATTAAAAGAGTTTATGTAAAGCCCTTAGACAAGTTCCTGACATAGAGTAAAAACTACATAAAAATTTTTTTAATCACAAGTATGTGTGTTTTGTGTGTATGCATACGTATGCATAAACATGTACGCCAAATGCGGACGTATGTATACATACACATATAACTGCACGTGATGCAACTTTGAATTCGGCAAAATTAAGTGAGAGCCTCGATCTGAATTCATGGAGGTTAAAACTATAACATTTCCTTCGTCTATTTTAACCACACACATCAGCTTTTCTTTATGAATTTTACTTGCAATATAGAAAAGTATGAAAATACCCATATATCATAAGTAAATAAAATATTGAGGTAAAAGATTGCTTTAGCCACTGAGAAAAAATGCTGCAGGCTCTGTATGCCTTATAACTAGGGTTACCATATCATCCAAAGTAGGGCAGCTTAAGAGTGAAATGTGTGTGCTTTTAATAATCACTCAGGCAAACCAGGAAGAATTGTCACTCTACTCAATGAGAAGCATACATTTACATGTTCCAAGGACAAAGGCGTTTTAAAAGAGTGGTACCACCTTTTCTTGTGAAATAGTATCATCTATTTATGCTACCTATACAGCTCAGGCTGAATTTGTAACTCAGGTAGAATTGTCAATTTTTTATTTTCAGGTTTTATGATGATGATGATGATGATTATACATAATGCTTTGTCTCACAGTTAAAAACAATTGTTCTAAACTTCCAAGTGCTGCTAAGGTTCAGCTGCCAGGATTTAGTGTGGATCACATTGTTTGAGGCGTTTGTTCAGCTGTCTGTTGAATCCCCTGAAACTAATGCTCAGTCTATATTAATGTCTCAGTCCCGGGAAACCTCAGCCTATTCTCTCCTATAATTAATCTTGCAGGTAGTGCCTTGACATTATTGGTTCACCAACAGAGCAGAACTGCCTCGGCCATCAATAATAATTCAACGCATTAGGATGAGGCCTGTGTACAGGCCACAGAGGTAGCCAGATCTGCACGATCTCCTGCATTCCTATCCAGTTGATGGGAAACTCCGCAATTGAAACTAGTTGTTTTGGTGGCTCGATAATTTGTAATAGAGGGGTCTTGGTGTTACTAATTGTTTTGCTTTATGCTTTTCTCCAAATGTAGCCACTGCTTGGCACAATGGGAGTGATTGTCTGTTTACTGAATCTTAATATTGAGGCTGTTACAAATTGTCTTTCACAGATGGTGGGAGCTTTTCAGATCGAGAGAGGCAGGGAATTTATTACTCAATATTTCTGTATTACTGATTGGGACGTGAGGAGCATAGAAAATCTGTCCTACTGCAGGGTTTGCCGCATGGTTTTTTCCCTCTGCAAAATTATGGCTGGCTCTAGACGTTTTTCTCATTTTGTATAGATAGCAGCTGTGTAATTTCAAGCAGAATGTTTGCTTTGATCCCCCTTCCTTTAATTGAAATCCACAATTATGAGATTTGTTTCTTTTATGTTTGCGAGTTTATTGGTTTAATCTACAAAATGTGCTGTCTTGCTGTCTTACACAGTTAAAGGCTACAGCACAGTTGGGACTTAAATGACAAACATTGGAAGGAGGGGCTTTCTTTTTTTCTTTACCGGTTGGCTGTGGAAAGAAACCAATAGATGCTTCTCTCCTCAGATAGCAGGCTGTATGACAACCAAATAAACTACCATTCTGTAGAATTTGAAGTTATGTCTCTAGTGCGTGTGTGTGTGTATGCATACGTGTACATATGAATGATTAAGCTCACTTCTAAAAATGCCTGTATGGGTGTGTGTGTCTAGAATGGAAGGATAGCCAACTGACATGGAATCATCTCTTGGATCAGAGTAACTAGTCTCATTGATATCAAGTCAGCCTTAGCACATTTTAAGGGAAAGAGAGCAAAGGATAATAAAGTAGGTAGATATAAAAACAAGACTGCTTGGCCTCTGAGATAGTTTCACAACAAATAACTTCAATGATTACATGTCAATATATTCTACCAGTGGATGAGGAGGTTTTCCTAAATGGTAAATTTCCAGATATTTGGAGTTCCTTTTGATCAAAATGAATGAAAAAAGAAATTAACGTGAAGAATAGGATTCCATTGCCAAGTTTACATTCTTCCTCTCATAATCTGTCATAAATTATAATTAATGTTTTTAACAGCCATTTTTGTTAATATTTTATATGTTATATTTTTTCTGGTTCAGGATGGTGAATTTTAATTTGGAAATCTGATCTGTGTCTATAAAAAGGAAATCCCATATTAACTAGTATTAGTTCAGTTAGTTTTTAAGTGAATTAAACTTTCTATACAACACCCTCATCCCACTGCAACTAATTGGATTAGTTTAACAGCCTTGGTATCAATTGGGCATTTCTCCTAAATGCTCACGAATAATTCATTCACTTTGGCTCCATAAAACAAGGGATTTTTTGCACAACTCTTCCATTTGTTATTGTTTTTTTGGAGGGGGCAAGCAAAACAAGTAGTCATGAATATTTTTTAAAAACTTTAGAATTGCACGTTATGAGCATGTCTGCCGTTTACTGTGTTGTCTCCTGACGATTACATGGTGAAGTCTAAAATCATTCAACTGTAGTATATATTCCTTAAACTATATCTGTGTGGGCTGTGTATTTTGAATTCAGAAGATATTTACGCATTTCCTATATCCCATAGTAACAATTGGATTATAGGAAGAAAAATTATCCTAATAACATATAGTAGACTATAGCAAAGTCCTGATATCTACTATTAGAAAAATGTCTTATCTTTTTTTTGTAATAGTTATAATTTGATTATATTTCCAAACTTCCAGGAATTTATTTATAATAAAAACCTTGGTGATTTGAGATATTTGCATTTTACATGTGAAAATAAAAAAGTTAGGCTAATCAATCTTAAGTTACTTAAGAACATATAGAAAACTAAGGAAGAGGAACAGAATTCAAACCTATATCTTGCTGCCAAAACTGTGTTTTCTCTAATCTGACCCTCTTGCATTCCTTGGGTATGTAGTGACTTAAGAAACCAAAACGAGGCTTTGCATTATGTGATGAAGGTTCAGGAATCTTACGGACGTGGCTAGCCTGAAAATGCAGGGGAAGGTAGATGGGAGAAAACAAGACTGGGATCTGGAAACAGAAAGGGGAAAAAATGGAAAAGGAGACGGGAAGGTAAAGAAAGCTCAAGATAAACTATTCATTCACAATGTTTTTATGGGCAAATTCAGCCCATGTGTGAATAAGAGTTATCCTTAGGGATAAAGTGCTAGCTTTTTGGGGTCATGCTCATCTTTTTCATTTCCTACATGCAAGTCAGACTTTATTTATGATATCAACTCTTATGAGGAATATCTGTTGAATTTGCATAAAGAGGTTTATAAGGTAACATTGCTTCATACCTGGCTTTATTCAAACCATTAAAGGAAATACTCTCTCTTGGTGCTTCTAATAGTGACTAATAGAGTAAGAAACCTCCACTCATTTCTCCAGACAGGACAGTTAGGAAGATAACTTTATATGTCTGCTGTCTCTCGTTTGTCTCTCTTAGGAAGCAGAGGAAGCAGCTATTTGTCAGATTGGTGAAATTGAAACAAAAGATCCAAATATGTGGGGCATCTGGGTGGCTCAGTTGGTTAAGGGTCCAACTCTTGATTTCAACTGGGGTCATGATCTCAGGGTCATGAGATCCCAGCCCCACATAGGGTTGTGCTGGGCATGGATCCTGCTTGAGATTTTCTCTCTCACTTCACCTCTGCCCCTCACAACACCCGACCCCCTACCCCATGAGAGTGGGGACCCATATGTGCTCTCTCTCTCTCAAAAAAAAAAAAAAAAAAAAAAGTCCAAGTATGTGTTTTAGCCACTGCTTCTTTTGGGACAGTCTATTCTCAGTTCATTTTAGTTCTGTTTCTCAATTTAGTGAGCTTACCGTGCAGGTTCTGCCCCAACCACGTGGAGTCCCTTTGTGGGACATGGATATATTTATTTCTGGGAATAAAGTGGTTAATCTGGCTGCACTATTTCTTGATTCACCTTTGTTGGTAATAAAGCTGGTCATTTTTATGACATCTGCATCTATTTCTTCAGAAGTGTGACTCTTAACTCATATTACCCTAAAACATACAAAGATATATCGATATATCTCAGTTTTTCAGCTGTTGCATAATATTTTTCTAAGCCACTAGTTATCAGCATCCTGGTTGTTTCCAATGTGTTATGAATTAGAAATTTGATGCCAAACAAGTAATGCTATAATAAACCTCCTTGTTTATAACTTGGTATGTGTTTATAAGTATATTTTATAGATTGAGTTTTGAGATTAATAGTTGAGTCAAACCATATGTTGTTTTAAATTTTGCTCCATATTACCACATTTCCTTGCAAGAGTTATACCAATTTATAATCCCACAACAAAAGTACAAGAGTGCTTATTGGCTCACACCCTCACCAAACCTTGATTTTACGAAATGTTAAAAAGTTTTTCAAAGTGACAGATTATCTCTTCTATCCTTTATTGTTTTTTGTTTCTTTCTTTCTTTTTCTTTCTTTCTTTTTTTTGGGGCGGGGGACAATGTTATTTTGGCCACGGATGTATTTCTTTGACTCTAAAATTTCCTATTTTATTTTAATCTATTTTTTCTCCTTGATATATTCTCATTTTATAGAATTATTATTTTCATTGCATTTTTCTATAGAACTATTATTGGGGGCATTTTGTATTTTATATGTTATAGAATGAATTCCTAATCTGCTGTTGGCATGTTCTTTTGTTGCCTTGTCGTCTTACTGTATAATGATTTTATCCTTGCCATGATTTGCAGCTTGCCAGGCTTAAGATAGACAGCTCTTTCACTTCAATGTATTGTGGGCAACTTTGTTCTTACTTTTTCACATTGAGCTACAGTTTCAGGACTGGGGTTTGAAATGTGTCTACTTTTTCTCTAGCCTTAGCGTATAGGGAATAGCCAGATGAACTCAGCTGGTATGCAGGCTTGGATAAAGGGCCTGGACACTTGTTCCCACATCTGAAATTTTATGAAAGAGCTCCAATATAAGTGTTTGCTTCATCTTTCCAGAAGTTTTATTTCCCAGGAGAAATAGCCTTGCTTTTGAATCATTTCCCTAAGTTAGCAGGCCTTGCCTGTATCAACAAGCCATCTCAGATGTTTCCATCTCACCATTTTGCCAGTCTCTTCCTGGTATTTTCTCCCTCTATTCCCCACTCTAAGCCTTACTGGAAAATACAGATTTGGTTGAAAAGGAGTATGATGTCTTATCTTGTGTGCCAGGACAACCTGTTCATTTAAAGTTTTATGTATTTCTTTTCTTCATTATGCTGGAGACATAGGTTCTGAGGGTGTTTATGATGGTGCCTTATTCCCTTTCTGCTTTCTTTCCGGTTAGAGACATTAAAATGATAAGGTATAACTACTTTCCTATCTGTGATAGGAAATGAAAGTTAATATTTCATGGAAATCATCAGGTGTCTGTCAGGCTACCTACATAAACCCTCATTTTACCTGTCTTTAAATAGAGGCTTTCATGAGATATTTTGTGCATTTTGTTTTGCAAAACAAAGATAAATGCCGTGTGCTCTCTGAAAAGCACATCCCCCACCACTATTTCTAACATAACCTGAGTCTGAGAATTAAAGCCTGGTTTAATTAAGGACATATTTTTTATATTCCTTTAAAAATCTATTGTTTTACATCTCCTAGTAGTCATTAGGGTGAACCCAAAACTCATTCCCTGCCATCTCCACTTCCCACTAAAATCCATCCTCTAAAAGGATTGCACATGCCCTTGTTTGAGTATATTGAAAACAAAAATCAAAACAAAACCCACAAAGACAGCTATTGCAATCAGTCAGAACTTGCTTCCAATCATGCTTCGTCATCTGGATTGTCTGCAATGGAGCAGATTACTTAACAACTCTGAAAAATGTTTTAACAGTCAAATGGGCATACTGATATATACTTCCCAGATATTTTCTGATGAGTAAATGAGATATTTTATCAAGGTAGTGATGAAAACTTGAACAAGAAACACACTTTCCCATATTTTCCATTTCTCTAAGCCAATGAATTGTTCTCTACTATATTTCATTATATACAAACATTTATATGTGTATCATGCAGTCTGAAATGTACAATGTCCTTTAATGTTCATAGGTTTATCTTCTTTATGAATTTAAAGAGGTACATTTTCGCTTTTATTTTTGTAATCTAGTTAAGAATGAAACGATTCTTTAGCTGGAAAATTTGCTCTATCCACCTATGAGAAAATATCTACAATTTGGTACAAAGCAGTTTTGTAGAAGGGTGAACTGCTCTGCCAAGTATTTAAAAGAATAGATATTTGGGTTGCAGACATTGACAGAACACTGGCATTATCTGAGGCCTCAGGCATTTGATATCCAAGCAAATGTCACTTTAAGTTATGCTTCCTTATTCTTTTAGAATGTTGCCAGGAGGGGCTCATTTTTTATAGCAGATGTTAAAACTTTATTATTTTATTACTCTAAGCTGATTTGAGTGCTATACATTTTAATTGAATCCATGTTACAGTTATATATTTGCTTCTACCGGGAGGTAACACTGGAAATTAGAATTTTCATTGTAGTTTTTCTCCTTAATATTTCAAGTTTGTTTAATTTACCTGAAATTGCTTTAGAAAGCAAATTTAACTCCTTATTTTTTTTTTCTGTTCTTTTTGTTGGTTATGTTGTTCTACCTTCCAAAAATTCTCGTAATAGTTTAAGAGTGGTACCATAAGGATTTAAAATGAAAAAAAAATATAGCTTCCTTATAATTAAAAAAATATTTTTGAATGCTGAGTTAGATGAGTTTCTGCAGTTTAGACTCCAACCCCCCTCCCCCAGGGAAACAATGTATTACTTGTTCTGCCAATAGATTCACTTTTACCATGGAAAAATAAAACTATCTTACAAAGTTCCAAGGAATATTGATGGAAAATATAGCTATAGATAACATTAGAACATTTTATGCTGTTAATTTTATTTTTCCTTAACTTAGTAGGATATAGTTCCTTAAACACACACATACTGTTACACATATAAGTGTCATTTGCTTTTAATATGGAAATTTAAACCATTTACATTTATTGTCATGATGGATGTTTGGTTTTGATTCTTTCATCTTCTTTATACTTTCTTCCTGTAGCAGTCCTTTTGCTATATACATTTTGTTATGTCTTTTTTTATATTCACACATTTTACTATTTATTTTATTAATTACTCTTAAATAACATATGCAAAAATATGATTTTTGGTAAAGAATTTAGTGCTGTTTTCCCACGTTTCTCCTCACTTCTCAATGCTCTATTACAGTTTAGAGTTTATAACCAGATAGTTTTATTAATTTTTTAAATAATTTGGTTTATATTTCGTGACTCATACATTGTATAATATTTCTGCCTTATTTTTACCATTTAAAAAAAAGACACTCATAGTCTTACTTTTCCATTTATTTACCTAGGAGCAAAATATTTTGCATATACTTTACCACTGGAATATTTCCAATTAGGACCATCATTAAATTTATTTTGCATTGCCAATTTTGATCTCTCTCACAGAATTACAAATTTTAATTCTCCTATGAGATTTGTTATATTTCTTGAAATTATTTCTGATGTCATTCATACCCCTTTCCAATTCATTCTGCTGTTTGTTCTCCTTTCCTTGTATTTTCTGCACCAAATTTTTTGAGGCCACATTTCCCACATATTTAATTATTAAACCATTTCCTAAGATTTTTTTAAGAAGATTTTATTTATTCATTTGAGACAGAGCAAGACAGAAAGAGAAAGAGCATAAGCAGGGAGAGAGGCAGAGGGAGAGGGAGAAGCGCACTCCCCATGGAGCCAGGAGCCTGACGTGGGGCTCAATCCCAGGACCCAGAGATCATGACCTGAGCTGAAGGCAGATGCTTAACCATCTAAGCCACCACGGCACCCCCTAAGATTGTTTTTATGATAAAGCATTTTCACACTTTTTTTTCTCACTGCGTAATAAAAAAAAAAATTGTCTAAGTAATTCTTTTATCAGCACTATACCTTTTCTGTCTGAGCTTATCTTTGTAGCTAATATCATTTTAGTATTTCTATTTGCATTACCTGAAGTTACAACTACTAATATTCACTGGATATATTTTATAATCAACAGGATGGAAGGTTAGTATATTTCCCATTCATCCAGATGGATTATGAATATAAAGATCCAGAGGAGAGAGAAAGCTTTCCTTATTTAAATATTTCTCATATTTTCTTTCCAGCTCTTTCATGGTGCCAAGTACAAAGTAGATTGTCAACAAATAATTTTAAATAAGTGACCTAATAATCTGAGAGAAGTCATTCAATTGGAATATGAGAGGACAAATGTCATAGTAGAGGAAGATAGAACAAGTGGGCCAAATATTAAGATAAATTAAAGATACTAGAATTCATTTCAAAACTAGGGTAAGTAAGGGACTAATATAACCATATTCATGTTTTATGCAAATTCCTCTGATTGCAAATTGACAGTACTGGAGAAGGGTGATCAGTTAGGAGGTGAGCATAATTCAGCTGAGAATTGATGGAGGGCCAGACTAATTTAAAAACTATTTAAAGTATAGAATTGTTAGTACTTGCCACTTTGTATGTGTGTTATGTGTGTGTGTAGGGGATAAAGGAGAAAAAAGAACAAGGATAATATTCATGTTTCATGATACGGCTGCTCACTGATAGGGAATTTGGAAAGCATCTTCTATTTTCATTGATACTTCCCTGACAATCTCAATAAATGAAGTATAGGTAAAACTGGATTCTTCAAGATATAATACCACTAAAATTTTCCATGATTTTAACCTACCCTGTGTTAGTACATTACCTGAAATCCAAGATGCATTGTGCTAATGGAAAGTACCCGTATGTTGGGGAGTCTATGCCTTCACTAATCATTGCCCCATTCTGAGTTTTGTGCTTTTCAAATAAATGTTGATACCTTGTATAAAGATAGAGTAAAATGAAGTAAACTAACTCTCTAAATTATTAACAAAAATAGCTTTTTAATTTTTTTTTAATTTTTGAGTTCTTACCTATTTCTGAGTCTTGAACATATTTTGCAGGAAGTTTGAAGACGTCTCAGAATTAGCTAAAAATTAAACCCCATTGTCATTAAACATTTAATACCTGTTGTGTGATTTTGTTCCTTTTATTCAAGTCATTTGAAAACTAACTTGATCCTTCTCTGTTCTTTGCTATATCCTCTTAACTATATTTCCACTAGATGATTACCTTATTTAGGTACACAAGAATAATATAGCTCTTTTCCACAGCATCCTTATGTTATTGAGTTTAGAATTACAGTTAAAAAGATTTCTCAGATACACCTTTACAAAAGAGAATGACATATGAAAATGCTTTTCTTTTTGGTAGTTTTCATTTTATTATCTGATTGGGTCACTTTGGACAAGTCTTTTCAATCCTCAATCTTGATTATCCTCACTGGAAAAAAAAAAGGCATAAAGTAATAACGATCTCTAAAGCTAGGGTCCAGAGATATTAACATGCTATTTAACCTAGTGTTCTTATGGATAGAAAGAAACAGTGCCCATATTTCCACACTCAGTCATTTTCCAGGAAATATTAAGTGAAATTAGCACTGAGCTAATTGACATTATAAATTATTCTCTATGTTTAAACTGGAAATAAGTAGAAAAAAATTAAATGTTTTTATTGTCCTATGAATAGATGGAAGATTACAACAGGAATTTATGATGCTTATCTAAACTATCCCAACCTTTCAGTTGGCCCATTTGTGAAATATCTGAGCTCTACAATCAATAACAAGGATCTCATTTTCTGTCTTGTCACCTTTAGTTCCTCTATTTTATTTAATATCTCTTTAGCAGATATTGAAATATGACAGGATACTTAAGAAATAATAAAGCAATCATATTTGAAGTCAAATATAATAGCTTTCCTTAGTTCATATCCAGATGATCAGAAACCCAGGGAAGTTTTTATATTTTTAGAGGGTTTTTTTTGTTTTGTTTTGTTTTGTTTTAGGATTTAAAATTTTTAAGTTAAATTTACTTAAGCATACTACCATTTGTAGAAATTAAGTCATTATTTTCAAACAGTGGATTTACTCAAAGTTCCTTTTCAGATAAATATTTAAATATTTGATGATGTATAAATAAAAATACAAATAAATATTTGAAATATATACCCCAAATTATCTTCTGTAAAGTTCAGTGTCTGGTATTGGACAAAATAAGGCACACATGACATAATAATGGATAACAAAGGATATCTGGAGTTTTATCAATTAAATAAACTGTATTGAATAACTACTACTTTATAGACATGGGATTGAAAAAGCAGAATGATGTCATATTAATATTATCAAGTAATTAGTCAGTCTATCAAAAATATATATTATCCTAATTTTGTATATAAGTAACAACATAGCTACAAAATACATAAAGAAAAAATTGAAAGAATTAAATGTTCAATACAAATATTTGGAAGTAGCAGTAAGATTTGATGGAACTCATGAATCAGAGAAAAAAATCTTAATAGAAATAGAAACATTCAATTAGGTGATAATAAAAATAAAACATAATAAAAAGTGTGAAATGCAGCTAAAGTCAGGGAAGGAAATTTATAGCATTAAAATTATGTCTATCAAAATATGCTGGAAATCAATTTTTATTCATCTTTAGAAGTCAAGTATCAAAACTAGAACAGAAATAGATGAAATTATCAAATAAGTTGTTACTCAAAAAGTTATTAAAACAAATGTGTAAGAGAGAAAACAGAGATAAGGTCAGAAATTGGATATTGAAGTATTAATACAATCTGTAGTAAGAGAGATTTTTATGTATTAGGTATTGGTATATATGCTATAACATACCTGACATATTAGTATACATTACATTATATATTCTATATTACTAACATATTTGTCTAGAGATCAACTGAGCTGGAAAAGTGAGGTCTGAACTGCCAGGTGTTGGAATAGCCAATTAAAGCAATAGCCAAAAATGAATAAAGGTGGCATCCTGTCTTTTTCCTGGTATTAGAGCAAAAGCTTTCAGCATATACCATTGAGTATGATGTTACCTGTGGGGATATCATATATTGTTTTTATTATATTGAGTTTTTTCCCTCTATGCTCAGTTTATATGAGTTTTTATCATTAAGGTATGTTGAATTTTGTCAGATGTTTTTCTGCATCTATTGAGATGATCGCATAATTTTTAAACTTCATTTCTTAATGTGGTGTATCACATTCATTGATTTGATGTTGAACCATCCTTGCATCCCTGGAATAAACCCCACTTAATCATGATATATGACATTTTTAATGTATTCCTGAATTCAGTTTGCTAATACTTTGTTGAAAACTTTTTCATCTGTGTTCATCAGGAGTATTGGTCTGCATTTTTCTTTTTTCGTAATGTCTTTTTCTGGCTTTAGTATCAAGATAATGCTGGCCATGTAAAATGAGTGAGGTGTGGGAGTGCCTGGCTGCCTCAATTGATGGAGCATGTAACTCTTGATTTCAGGGTTATGGGTTATGAGTTCAAGCCCTACATTGGGTGTAGAGATCACTTAAAAAATAAAATCTTAGAAAAATTAGTTCTTTTTATTTCTTAGAATAATTTTTAAAAAAAGAATTGAGAAGGAATTTTTTTTCTTTTATTTCTTAGAATAATTTGCAAAGGAAGAGTATCAATTCTTCTTTAAATATTTGGTAATTCACTAGGAAAACCTCTGTTCCTGGACTTTTGTTTGTTGGGAGGTTCTTGATTACTGACACAAGTTCCTTACTTATAATTGCTCCGTTCAGATTTCCTATTTCTTCATGATTCAGTCTTGTTAAGTTGTATGTTTCTAAGAATGTATCCATTTCTTCTAGGTTGTCCAATTTGTTTGCATATAATTGTTTATAGTAGCCTCAAGATCATTTGTATTTCTGTGATATTAGTTGCTCTCTCTTTTCTTTCATTTAGAATTTTATTTATTTGAGTGTTCTCTCTTTTTTTCTTTATAATTCTAGCTAATGGTTTGTATAGTCTATTGATAGTTTCAAAAAACCAGCTTTTATTTTTATTGATCTTTTCTATATTTCAGCTCTGATCTTTGTTATTTTCTTCTTTCTGCTAATTTGGGGTGTAATTTATTCTTCTTTTTCCTGTTACTTGAGGCATAAAATTAGGTTGTTTGAGATTATTTTTTCCTTAGTATAGATGTTTATCTAAGAAATTCCCCTCTAGAACTCCTTTTAATGCCATAAGTTTGGCATATAGTCTTTCCATTTTCATTTGTCTCAAGATATCTTTTGAAAATCTTTGACCCATTGTTTGGTCAGGAACATGTTGTTTAACATCCATGTATTTGTGAATTTTCCAGTTTTCTTGTTGTTTTTTAAAGATTTATTTATTTGAGAGAGAATGTGAGTGAGGGGATGGGCTTGGGGAGAGAGAGAGAATCCTCAAGCTGACTCCCCACTGATTGTGGAGCCCAGTGTGGGGCTTGATCCCAGGACCCTGAGATCATAACCCAAGCCAAAATCAGGAGTCAGACACTCAACCGACTGGGCCACCCAGGTGCCCTACCCCCCTCCTTATTTAAAAGATTTCCAGCTTTCCTCTAGTAATCCATTTCTAGCTTAATACCACTATGGTCGGAAAAATGCTTAATTTGATTTAAATCTTCTCAAATTTTTTAATATTTGTTTTGTGGCCCAACATATGATCTCTCCTGGGACTACTACTTAGATGGGAAAAAGAAACAAAAAAGGCATCCAAATCAGAAAGGGAGAAGTAAAATTTTTCTATCTGCAGATGACATGGTATTATATATCAAAAAATTCTGAAGACTTCACCAAAATACTGTTAGAACTAATAAACAATTTCAATAAATTTTCAGGATACAAAATCAATATACAAAAACCAGTTGCATTTCTATACAAAAATAATGACCTACCAGAAAAAGAAACTAAGAAAAACATCCCAAATACAATAGCATCAGACAGAACAAAATTCTTAGGAAAAAATTTAACCAGGGGAGTAAAAGACCTATACATCGAAAATGTAAGACCGTGGGGCGCCTGGGTAGCGCAGTCCTTAAGCGGCTGCCTTCAGCTCAGGGCGTGATCCCCGCGTTCCAGGATCGAGTCCCACATCGGGTTCCTCGGCTGGGAGCCTGTTTCTTCCTCTCTCTCTCCCCTGCTGTGTTCCCTTTTTAAAGATTTTATTTATTTATTTGAGAGAGAGAGACAGCCAGTGAGAGAGGGAACACAAGCAGGGGGAGTGGGAGAGGAAGAAGCAGGCTCCCAGCGGAGAAGCTCGATCCCAGAACGCCGGCATCATGCCCTGAGCCGAAGGCAGACACTTAACAACTACGCCACCCAGGCGCCCCATGATCAAAGAATTTTTAAAGACACACACATTGGAAAAATAGTCTATGTTAATGGATTGGAAGAATTGATATTGTTAAAATGTTCGTATTACCCAGAGTGATCTACAAATCAAATGCAATCTCTATAAAAATCCCAATGTCATTTTTTACAGAAATACAAAAACCAATCCTACGATTTGTATTGAATCACAAAAGATCCCAAAAATCTAAAGCAATCTTAATGAAGAAGAACAAACCTGGAGGCACACACTTCGTGATTTCAAACTATATTATAAAGCTATGGTAGGGTATTGGCATAAAAATAGTCAAGTAGATCAATGGAATAGAATAGAAAGTCCAGAACTAAACTACTACATATATGGTAAATTAATTTTCCACAAAGGAACCAAGAATTTTAAAAAGTGCAAAGGATAGTCTCTTCAATAAATGGTATTGGGAAAATGGGACAGTTACATACAAAAGAATGAAACTAGATCCCTATGTAATAACATCATACACAAAAATCCAACCCAAATTGAATAAAGACTGGTACATAAGACCTGATACAACAGAACTAGAAAAAGACAGGGTGTAAGGTCCTAAGCTCCCTGACACTGATCTTGGCAGTGATTTTTTTGGATTTGACACCAAAAGCAAAGAAACAAAAGCAAAAACAAATATGGGTATTATAACAAACTAAAAGGTACAGCGAAAGGAATCATTAACAAAATTAAAAGGCAACCTATGGAATGGGAAAAAATATTTGCAAACCACATACCCAATAAGGGGCTAATATCCAAAATTTACAAAAAAAACTGATACAATTCAACAGCAAAATACAAACAAACAAAATCAATTAAAATATGGTCAGAGGAGGGGCACCTGCGTGACTCAGTCGGTTAAGTGTCTGCCTTCAGCTCAGGTCACGATCTCAGGGTTCTGGATCGAGCCCCATGCGCAGGGAGCCTGCTTCTCCATCTCCCTCTGCCTGCTGCTCCCCCTGCTTGTGCTCTCTCTTTTGCTCTCTCTCTCTCTCTCTGTCAAATAAATACATAAATCTAAAAAAATATATATATATATGGGTGGAGGAACTGAACAGACTTTTTTTTTTTCCAAAGAAACATACAAATTGTCAATAGATATACGAAAAGGTGCTCAATGTCACTAATTATCAGGGAAATAGAATCAAAACCACAATGAAATATGACCTCACATCTCTTAGGATGACTATTATCAAAAAGACAAGAGATAACAAATGCTGGTGAGGATGTAGAGAAAAGGGTATACTTGTACACTGTTGGTGGGAATGTAGACTGTTAGTATAGCCACTATGCAAAACAGTATGGACTTTCCTTCAGAAATTAAAAATAGAAACATATGATCCAGCAATTCAGTTCTGAATATATACCCAAAGCAAACAAAATATTTACATCAAAGAAATATCTGTACCTTATACTAACATTACTCACAATAGCCAAGATATGGAAATAATCTTGTGTCCATCCCTGAATGAATGATGGATGGATGAGTATATACCTACAATGGAATATTATTCAACCTTAAGAACGAAGAAAATCCTGCCATTTTTCTACAACATAGATGAGCCTGGAGGATATTATGCTAAATGAAATAAGGCAAATACCACATGGTATCACTTATATATGGAATCTGTTAAAAAAAAAAAAAAGTCAAGCTCATAGATAAAGAGAGTAGAAAGGTAGGTCACCAGGGGCAATGGGGTGGAGGAGATAGGGACAGGTTGGTAAATGGTTCAAACTTTTAGTTATAAGGTGAATAAGGTCTGAGGATCCAAGGTATAATGTGGTGACTCTAGCTGGTAACACTATATTATATAACGAAAATAAAGATAGAATACACAGTATAGTGAATATAGACAGCGGTATTGTAGTATAATCCTCCAACTTCCCAAGACACTAGCTCTTAATTATTCCAGCCACAGAAAAGAAATGATTATTATGTGATTTGGTAGAGGTGTGGCAATCTATAATATATAAATGTATCAAATTACCATGTTCTACACATTAAATTTACACGTTACGTGTCAGATAAATTTCAGTAAATAAAAAATAAAAACAAAAAATATAATAAAATAAAAGACACTTCCTACTCTCAAAAGATAACTCTTCAAAACTTAAATGGACTGTTGAAAAACAAGAAATTTGCTGAAAGAAAAAAAATGAAAGAGTTAAACCTTTAATCATTACTGAATGAGATAAGCAACAGTCCAAATCTAAGAAAGCAATGACTTTTGTTCCATTGTCTCCTCTGGAACCACATGCTTGAGGCTCAGGTGGAACTGGGGGCCATGCCACTGTTGAGGGAGCTGCAAACACAATGCTGCAGTGGTTTTCTGGACCTTGATGTGGGGGTGCACAGAGGAGGAGCAGAGAGAAAGAAGGCGGCTAAGGGTGGAAAGTATAGGGTATACTAAGTCCAAGTGGGGAAAAATGTCTTAATTTAGATACAGAGTCTTTCAGTAAATAAAGTGAGTGACCAGGTGATTATTATATGAATAAATACTTAAAGAATTGTTGAATATAACTAATCCAGAAGTGACAAGAGCAAAGAACAAATATTTACATGAAAGTGGAGGAGAAACAGTTTGAAGGCATCATTGAGAAACCCTAAGCAAATTTGAGGTGTGTGTTATACAGAAGAATTATCAAAATCCAGTTGGATATTTTGGATAATCCTAGGAAGTTTAGGTAAAGAAATGTGGCATATAAAGCACATCATGATAGTTGGAATTCAAGTAAGCCCTCTCCATTTCCAGAATCAATAACCGAAAGGAGTAATGAGGGGCTTCCTTATTTTAAACATCAAAATTTTATATTAATCATTTGGAATGTGAGTTTTTCTTAATTGGTTACCTTTTATATATGGCCTTTTAAAAAGTATATTGTGTAAATTTCAATTCCTTTTTATAACTAATATGTATATATGTAAAATTTATATATATGTAATATATATATACATATATGTAAAATTTCTGCATCTCTCAAATACAGAGATAATCTCAATATTTGGCTATTTTTATCAAGGTATGCTATAATTTAATGTTAGTGTGTTCATTCCTTGTATGTTTATTCAGTAGTAGAATCCTAAGATGAATTTATCTTGTTAAAGAATAAATGGAGACACATTAAAATTTTCAAGAGTTTATTTGATCATACATCCATTCAGACCAGGGAGTGCCAAACCAAAAGTGGTTAGAAGCACTCCCCCAACAGGAGCTAAAGGAAAGGTTTTTATAAAGAAGACTCCACGCTAAGTAAGAAACTTATTTGATTGCCTATAGCTTAAGTGGTTGCCTTATTTGGGAAAGCCTAGTTGGTTGGTTGTGATTCGTTGTTTTTAAGTTTCATTTTCTCAGATTTCGAATGCATTGATTTTTGCTTAGGTTTTAGTTTGCTTATGTAGGCTTCCAAGACATTAGAGCCACCCTAGTCTAATGGCCTCCTTGTTTAATTACTTTAATAACCCCAATGTAGTTTGATCCATCCCACCCCCCACATAATCCTATACAAAAAACCCATTGCAAGTGGATTGTTGACATAAATATGAAAGAAAAATAAATCTCTAATGCTTCTAGAAAATGCTAAGAGAATATGTCCCTAAATTGTGGTGTAGAAAGTTTTGTTTAAAAGGATAGATAGAACACTATCCATTAAGGAAAATTATTAACAATTGGAATGTGTTTTTTTTTTTTAAAGATTTTATTTATTTATTTGACAAGAGATAGAGACAGCCAGCGACAGAGGGAACACAAGCAGGGGGAGTGGGAGAGGAAGAAACACGCTCATAGCGGAGGAGCCTGATGTGGGGCTCGATCCCGTAACAGGCCGGGATCACGCCCTGAGCCGAAGGCAGACGCTTTAACCGCTGTGCCACCCAGGCACCCCGTCAATTGGAATGTGTTTTAATGAGAAACGTCTCCAAAGACAGCATTAAAAAGAGTATACATGCCAGCTATGGATTGGGTATTTGCAATGTATGTAAATGAAGAATGGCTTAATCAAGTCAACAAAACCTTTCTGGATCTCAAACATATTTATACCTGAGGTCAAATTTTACGCATTTTCAAAGTTTTCTCTTATTTTAACTTAACTGCTTCAGCTCTCCTAAAAGCAGAGCAAAAGTAAGAGTGAGATTAAACTGTATAATGAGCAGTTAACTCAATAACTTTTAATGACCATAAAAAACGGATATGTCCAGCACTGAAGCACAATCTCATCCAGGGTCATAAAAGTCTATTTTATGTGCAGTAAATCTCATGGGAACTGTGAAGTATGTGTCCCCTCTCCCAGTCTGAAACCTTGTGGCTTGTCTGATTGCCCTTTACGATGAGTGAGGTTAATATCTCTTGCCTATAAAATCTCTTGCCTATTTTATAAAGAAAAAGATTGTGAAGATTTCTTTATAAAGAAAGATTGTGAGCTATATACTTGAATTTGCTAACATATTTACTCAATCCTTTTTATCTAAAAATTATTTTAAAATATCCTCAATTTGTTGTTCTTAAAAAAGACAACTTTATGTTTCATGGTAACATTTCAGGTTGAAAATTCAAACTTAATCCCATGGTGTTGTGAGTGTAACCAAATGTTACTCATTCTCACTAACAAAATGAGAAAAGACAAATTCACATAATTATCTAGATTTTTTTTTTTTAAAGTCTGAATACTTCAGTACATAAACAATCTAGGCAATTAAGAAAAAACAAAAACAAAAACAGGGCTTGTTTTACTCTAGGTAATATCTTTGGTTCTTTATTTCACTTTGCATAATATGTTGGCACTATTTATGAAATTAAGCTGGCAAAAAATACTGGAACATCTGACCCACAAAAATCATGTGGACAATTTTTTATCAACTTTGTTTGCTGTTAGTTAAATATAAACATTCCATTAACTATAGAAGAACTCTAACAGTTTTAAAGTATGTATCCTAGACTGGGAGAGAAAGCTGTTTTTTTGCTATTATTTCCCATAAAATCTTTTTAACTGTTGTTTATTATAGCTACTATTTATGGTAATGCTGTTGTATGCATTATTACAACACTGTATTTTCAGTAAAATGCTCAATAAATGTATTTTTAAAATGCATTCTTCTCTAACTGCTTGAGATAAAATGTTGCTGTCATTTTACTGAACTGCACGAGCACATAAACATGGCAATAATAAATGTTTTAAAATTTCTAAAGCACTGAATGGTAGGAAATTAATCTGCATCATCACAACCTCTTTCATAACATTTTTTAATGAGTCAGATTCATCTACTCCATTTTGATGGCAAAAGTGGATCATTTCTTCAGGAGATACGTCAGCACAAAAACCAATATGAATTTGCCCTGTACTTCAAAAGTCTGAAAATAGGGAGTGAAACTTTTCATTTTAGTACAGAATATAACTCTTTATCTACCTTGGCTTCTTCCAGGATCACAGATTCATCATTTAACCTGGAACTAGATGTTCTAAATGGGAAAAGGGAAGCATTCTAAAATTAATGTTACAAGGTGGTATTTGTTCCAGTGAATTTAAAGCAATTCTCTTAATCAGCATATGTCCTGATTTTGCTTCTACAATGATGAAATGGAACAACTGAGATCCTAAGAAATAATACTATTTATCACATTACACAGAGATTTCAGGACAAGAAATATAGTCTTTACTAAAATCTTCTAGTATACTTCAAATATCGTCACATTATATGAGTAAAGCGCTACATAGCATCTTTAGTACTTTGCCTGTTTGGAAATATTTATTTATTTTCCTGATACATATTATAATTTCTTCATGCTTTTCTAATGAAAGAATTCCATGAATTCTTGATAATCTGACAAAGGCACTGAATGTAGCCCATTTATATCTCATTTTTCAAAAATTTTCACAGACTTCATATACACCTGCAATTTATTAGGCTTCCCAGAGTTTTATGGACCCTATTAAGATATTGTTTTCCAAAGATTTATTAATACTGTATGTAGTGGTCATTAGGGTTTTCCCCAAATATTCCAGTTCTCTCCTGTATGTTTGTAGGAGATTGAATGTACTTCCCCCCTCCTTTGAAATTAATCTTGGCCAAGTTCAATTTAAGCTTGCCTTGTTCTGAAATATGTAATGTGAAATATTTGAGAACCAGATTCTATACGACCACCCCCCCCCCTTTTTTTTCTTTTTTCATGTGTAGGAGTACATGTTGAAATGAAGCCTATATCAGCTTGGATATATGAGTTGTTAATATATTTGGTAGAACCCTTGAATTATACATGTAGTATGAACCAGGAATAAGTATTTGCCGTCTTAGACCTCTGAGAATTTTTGGGGGGAAGGAGGATTGTTAGGCTATCATGACTCACAGTGTATGCTTTTTTATCATTCATAATGATAATATAGTGATAAGAAAGTTGTATATTTCTAAATAATGCTTTACTTTTTCTCCTTGGTAACTATGAGGGATTTAATTTTTTTTTTAAAAGAGAGTAAGATTAAATAATAATAATGTTCAGCACAAAATATATCATTGGTATTTAAGGTAAAAAATATATGACACATTTCTAAGCATCTAAGTAACAACTTATGTATCCAGAACTCAGCCATCAAACAGTGAATTATGAGAAAGTTCTTAAGACTGTCTCTCACTGGCAGCACCAGGGTGGCTCAGTCGGTTTAAATGTTGACTCTTGATTTCAGCTCGGGTCATGATCTCAGGGTCATTTGTAATCTCAGTGTTGTGAGATCGACCTCCTGTTGGACTGAGCATGGAGCCTGCTTAAGATTCTCTCTCTCTCCCTTTCCCTCTGCCACCCGCCCCCACGCTCACCCTCTCTCTCTCTTAAAAAAGAAAAAAAGACTCTCTCAGTGTCTGGATATTTTTGTATAGGCTTCTACATAAAAGCCTTTTTGTATAGGCTTCTTCTTGACACTGGTCCAAAGAAATGAAAAAGAACACGACCTAAAGCCATTTGGTAAAATGAAAACATGACCTAAAGCCATTTGGTAAACAGCAAATATATCAATAGGTATTTGGGAAACATAGTAATAAAATAGATAAGGTTCTACAAACATCCATTTGTTGACATTAAAGCTACACTGACTTAAAGTCAACATCTTTGATTGGTATTGCTTTATAATAAGTTTTGGAATCTGGAATGTGAGACCTCCAACTTTTTCTTTTTCAAGATTATTTTGACAGTGTGGGGTCATTGAGATTCCATATGAATTTTTGGATGGAATTTTCTATTTCTGAAAACAAGTCTTTCAGATTTTTAAAGGAATTACATTAAATCTGTAGTGATTTAAAGATCACTCTGGGCAGTATTGACATTTTAACAGTGTTAAGTTTTTCAATCCATGAACATGGGATATTATTCCACTTATTTGTGTTTTCTTTAATTTCTTTCAGAAATGTCTTGTAGCTTTCAGTGTACAAGTCTTGTCTCCTTGGTTAACTTAATCCCTAAATATTCTGGTTTTTGAATGCTATTATATATGGAGTTGCTTTATTAATTTTCTTTTCTGATTGTTTATTATTAGTGTATAGAAACACAAGTGCTTTTTGTATGTTGATTTTGTATCCTGCAACTGTTTTGAATTTGTCGATTTGTTCTAACAATGTGTGTGTGTGTGGTGTAATCTTTAGTGTTTCCTACATAGAAAATCATGCTGTCTGTGCACAAAGATAATTTTTCTACTTCTTTTCCAATTAAATACATTTTATTTATTTTTCTTAACTATTTTCTCTGGCCAGGATTTCCAGTACTATGTTGAATAAAAGTGACAAGAGTGGGTATCTTTATCTTTTTTTTTTAATGTTTTTTTAATTATATTATGATAGTCACCATACAGTACATCCCTGGTTTTTGATGTAAAGTTCGATGATTCATTAGTTGCGTATAACACCCAGTGCACCATGCAATACATGCCCTCCCCACCACCCATCACCAGCCTATCCCATTCCCCCACCCCCCTCCCCTCTGAAGCCCTCAGTTTGTTTCTCAGAGTCCATAGTCTCTCATGCTTCTTATTCCTGATCCTGGAGAAAATGCTTCCAGTCTCATCATTGAGTATGATTTCAGCTATGTTTTTTCTTTCTTTATTTTTTTTAAACATTTTATTTATTTATTTGTCAGAGAGAGAGATAGAGATAGAGAGTCACAAGCAGGAGGAGTGGCAGGCAGAGGGAGAGGCAGGCTCCCCCCTGAGCAAGGAGCCCAATGCAGGACTCTATCCCAGGACCATGGGATCATGACCTAAGTCAAAGGTAGCTGCTTAACCAACTGAGCTACGCAGGCATCCCTTTTCTTTCTTTCTTTCGGTAGTTTGTATGATCATTTTCTCATCATTTTTTTAATAATTACAAAGCCTTCTTTGAAGATAACTATCTTATCAATACTATATGTTTTAAAATTTAAATGTACTTTAACAATCTTCATTTTGTGATTGTATTTTTAGTCTTTATATAGTTAATATTATTACTGATATATTTCAGCTTACAGTTTTCTAATTTTTTGAACTAGTTCTACTTATAATTTATTTCTCCTTGCCTTTTTAAAATTAATCAAACATTATTTCATATTCCATGCTTTCCTTTATTAACTGTTATTCTAAGCATATAAGCATCAGGTAATTTTACCTTCAGTAAGAGTTTATTCATTCTTTCCTATGCAAATGCAATAAAGCTAACCAATTTTATAAATTAGGGCTGGAGCTGAATTGAGACATGATTTCTGTTTTGGCAATATTCATTTTACCTCTATTTAGTCATGTTCTTTCTGATAATTTAAATTATGTCATGGTGGTTTCACCATGGCCCCTAGAGCTTTTAGACCCTTAAATCTAATATTTATTTCTTAGATTTCTTGAAAAAGTTCTAGTATACACTTTTTACCATGGCATAATTAATAATATTACCAATTTCACTATTAAAATTGTTGAGTATCATACTTACAGCCACCGTTGTTACAGTCATTCTATTTATATAGCATATAAAACCTGAAGTGGTTTCTTGCAGTAGCTAAAGCCAGCATTTTAATGAGCACTGTATTTACTAGTGATATACAGATATTTGTATATAATCGTGTGTTGAAAATGAAATTCGTAGAGAAAAAGTAGAAGGTGAAGTTACATTAAAGAAAGACATGGTATGCCTTTTACATAAATGAAATTCAACTTGGGCATTTCATTTAACTTTGACAAACTCATTTATTGAAGCTATATTATATAATAGGAAATAGTCTACGCATTTTGGAGGTACCAAGTAATTTAATTCTAATAACAAAGTGTGGCTGCGTACTAGTTTCATCCACATATTCCACCTGAGAGAAATGAGTTACAGACAAGGTCAGGTACTTTAACCTGCCCATGGTCACAGATGGAGCAAATGGTAGATCTAGGATTTAAACTCAGAAAGACGAGTGCTAGAATCCATAATTTTAACCACTATACTATACAGCCTTGTCATACATTCGTGTGTGTGTGTATTTTATATATGAATTACAAAGTTTTATGTATAGTTCTTGCTATTGAGAAACATCTGCTATACACTAGTGAAAACTGTAACCATAGTAACAAAGATATGTGATAGCCTGAGGCTTATACTAGTGTGCTGCTTAATTTATCTTTAAAAATAGGAGATATTTTCAAATATGCTACACAGAATAATAATCTAAACATGACTTATTTTATGTTGAGAATTAATGTTACTATTACCATCTTCCTAATCTACCACTTGAAGCAATCAGAGGAAGTTCAAAAGAAACCAAAGGTAGATTGATCTATTGTGTTAAAGCTTCATGACTGTGGAAAATGTGATAGATGTAAGTGGGTTATCAAGCATCTCCACATGAGTAAAGACAAATGTTATTTCAGTCCTAAACAGACAACATTGAGAACTCTGCTTGTGAAAGAGCACTTATTTCCAAGTAAGAAGAGATTAAAGTCATATATATGTAGAAATCACACTACCCTAGCACTCCTGTTGAGTATGTTTCATTAGAAAAAAATAGAGATGCTGGCAACCTGAATTCCCCCATGCAAAGTAATATATTGAGATATTGTTTTGTTCTAGTAAAGTACTTTTTTTGCCCTGAGGAGAACACATAACTAGAGAATCTGGCATATAGTAACCAGTGAAGATGAGAAGTCACTATGTTCTTTCCAGAGTGTCTTAAGTTAAATTTAAGAAACTAAGTTGACAGGAAGCTCCAGGCTCTTATTTCCAAACATAAACATCAAATAAACAAATACACACTGACTGAAATAGCTATAGGAGCTCTAGAAAGGAGTAAAACAAACAAACAAACAAACAAAACTACAGCAACTATGCAAATGCCTAAACAAGAAAAAGTCATATTCAAAATGGTAGGAAATTTCATGGCATTTTTATTCACCCTTGCTTCACTGCCTCCCCAGTGCTGTACAACTGGGAGGTTCTCTGACTTGGACCACAAAAAGTAGAATAGGAAATATTTGCTGGCCTGTCTTGGCTGCCTGAGGGACTGTAGCTATCCTGCCTGACTTGGAGATCAGACAAGAATGTCAGCATTGCTAGGATCTCAGACTGGAGGCCAGAGAGGCAGTGGCAGGTGGTGCAGCACGGGAAAACTAATGGAAGACTTCAGACCTACAGATGCCTGGGCAAGACATTATGAGCAAAAGAATATAATAGATTATTTAAGGTCCTAAGGAGATTCTGGGTGAGACTCTTTAGAAAATTAAGTCATTTCAAAACAAATGGGGGAAATTGGAAAAAGAAGTGCACACACTTTCAGGTCCAGACAGGACATATGACCAAAATATACCTGAGCAGACCTTAAGCCTTTACATCAGGCTGATCTCAAGGCTTAGGAGTTTGATGATTAGTAATGGTCTTCCACACCAGACTGTAAGACTGGAAGAATTTGTTGTTTCTTCAAATGCGTAACTGCCAACAAAAGATAATTAAAGGCATACAGAGAAACAGGGAAACAGCCAACAAAACAAATCGGAAACAGTCTTAGGGAAAAACACAAGACATATTAGACAGTGATTTTTAAAACAACTGTTTTAAATATGCTTAAAGAGCTAAAGAAAAACATGGAAAAAGAATCAAAGGAAATAAAGATAACTCATGAACAAAATGAGAATGTCAACAAAAGAGAGAAATTACAAAAAGAATCAAATTCTGGAGATAAAAATATAATACTTGAATTTAAAAATTTACTAATGGAATGCAACAACAGAGTCAAATATTCAGAAGAAAGAATTAGCAACCTTGAAGACAGTTAATTTGAAATTGTTGAGTCTGAGAAGCAAGAGGAAAAAAAAAGAATGAAGGAAAGTCAAGAGAGCATCAGGGACTTACGCAACACAATCAATTAGATTAGTATGCACGTGATGGGAGTACTAGAAGGACAAGTGAAAGAGAAAGGAACAGAGAGATTGTTTGAAATACATGAATATAAACAACCAAGTAGCTTAACAAACTCCAAGTAAAACAAGTCTGGAGACCCTAGCTGAGACACATTGTAATCAAACTGCCAAAAGCCAAATACAAAGAGAAAATCTTGGAGCAGGAAGAAAAATTGGTAATCACCTTCAAGGAATCCCCGATACAACTTAGAGTGGATTTCTCATCAGAAATCTTGCAGTCCAGAAGGTATTGGTATGATGTGTTTAAAATGCTGAAAGAAGAAAACTGTTAGCCAAGAGTTACATCTCTGGCAAAACTGTCCTTCAAAAATGAAGAATTTAAGACAAACTCAGACAAACAAAAGCTGAAGGATTTTATACCACTAGATCTTCCCTACAAGAAATGATCATATGAATCCTTCAAGTTGAAGTAAAAGGACACTAGACAGTAATTTGAAGCCGTCCACAAATACAAAATTCTCCAGTAAAGATAAGCACTTGGACATATATAAGAAACAGTAGCAATGTAATTTTAGTTTGTAACTCCTCCTTTTATTTTCTACAAATTTTAAAAGACAATTATATTTTTTAAAGATTATAAATGATGTTAATAGTTGCACTAGATATAAAGGTGTTTTGGTGACATCAGTAACATAAACTGGGGGAGTAGAGCTATTAAGAAATAGAGTTTTTATATACAATTGAAGTTATATTGGTATCAATTTAAGATAGATTATCTTAATGATGATCTGTATGTAATCCCCATGGGAACCACAAAGATAATATGTATAGAATATACATAAAAGGAAATAAGAAGGGAATCAAAACATATCACAATGGAAAGATCAACTAAACACAAAGGAAGGCAGTAATGGGGGAAAAGAGAGACCCAAAAACTACAGGCATATTGAAAACAAATAAAATCATAGAAGTAAGTGCTTCCTTGTCGGTAATTACTTTAATTGTAAATGGATTAAACTCCCCAGTCAAAAGATATAATTTAGCAAAATGTGTGAAAAAAAAAGGCAGGATTCAGACAAGATGTTGTCTGTCACAAGAAACAAACTTTAGCTTTAAGGACACACATAGGTTGAAAGTGAAAAGATGGGGGAAAAAATTCCATATAAATAGTAATGAAAAGAGAACAGGGATAGCATTATTAATATCGGACAGAATAGACTTGAGGTAAAAAATTGTTATAAGGAACAAAGAACAGTATGTAATGATAAAAGTATCAGTTCACAAAGATGTTAATTATATATGCACAAAAAATTATAATCATATGTGCACTAAACATGAGGGATCCAAAATGTGTGAAGTGAACATTGACAGAATTAAAGGGAAGAAAAAACCCCAGCTCTACCACAATAGTAGGAGACTTTAAGGTCCCACTTTCCGTAGTGAGTAGAACAACCAGACAGATGATCAATATGGAAATGCTGAACAATGTTAAACAATGCTGTAGACAACTTATACCTTCCATATCTATACAAATCGCTCCGTTCAACAATGGCAGAATATGCAATTTTTTCAAGTATGCACGGAGTATCCTCCCTGATAGACAATATGTGAGGCTACAAGACAAATCTTAAGGAAAAAAGAAAGAATCTTTCTTTGAGTAAATAGCTTAGACGTCTTCTGGTATGGGCAACATGAAGATGTAATGTAATTTCTCTGCAGGAGACAAGAAAATCTGGGATGCAATTTTCTAGATCAACCATTTAAGGGTACTTGAAATATATGATAAATGGGAGATAAAAACATGAGAAGAACTTTTAAGAATTACTTCTTAAAAATTGTTACAGCTGGGGAGCCTGGGTGGCTCAGCGGATTAAGCATCTGCCTTTGGCTTAGGGCATGATTCCAGCACTGCATTGGGCTCCCTGCTCAGCAGGCAGTCCGTTTCTCTCTCCTGCCCCTCCCACAGCCCATACTCTTTCTCTCTCTCTCACTCTCAAATAAATAAATAAAATCTTTTTAAAAAAATTGTTATAGCTTTGTATAAGAAAATGAATCTTTGACCATCTTGCCCATTGTATCCTGCTCCCACCAGCTCATTAGATCCTTGGTGGGGGGATAAACATCTGTAGTTTCTAGAGGTGGAAGACTCAATTCAGAATGGGAGATAAAAACCAGTGTCATAAGTCAAGACAAAGAAAACCTTCCAGTTTTTCAGTCCATTTTGGGGTGTTTGGCAGACCAGCCAGAAATCTAATCGGAAGCATCTGGAAGTGAGAAATCCATAGGGCTAAGATAATGTCTTCACATATTCCTGGATAACTGATAAACTATTTTTTATGTTCAGGAGACCCAAGAGAGCACAGCAAAATATGACTCAGGAGATACTTGAGAACTGGCTACAAATTTGATGTCTTCTTCAATCAATATATAGCTTAGTCAGTAAAACCTGAAGCATCTGATCACATTTACCAGAATATTGGTTGATCACTAAACTATGCAAACAAAGGTCTGTTGCCTCAGGAACCAGACTAAAAAATATAAATTGCGATTATAAAATCCGATGAGAGACATCAGCTCGGGGGAAACAATGCAGGGGAAACAAATATCACAATTTAAATTTAGCCAAGTTAGCAAAACACATAAGCAACAACAACAACAAAAACCATCAAAAATAAAATAAATCACATTCCAGAGTTGCTTGACAAAATATCAACCAAAATATATTATTTTTAACCAAAAATAATAGACACACTAGACAAAGAAAATTGTAACTTGACCCACACTTAAGGCAAAAAAAAAAGTATTTAATAAAAACTGACTCTTAGTGGGCCCAGATACAGAATTTAGAAGGAAAAGACTTTGAAGCAGTTATTATAAATGTATTCAAAAAGTTGAAGTAAACTGTGATTTAAAAATTAATACAACATGCAGCCAGTTATTAAACAAATAGGGAATAGCAACAGAGTAAAAGAAATTAGTAAACAGAACCAAAGGAAAAGCTGAAAGTTGTAAAGAATAATAACTAAAGTGAAAAATTCACTGAAAATGCCAAATAGCAACTTTGTGATGGCAAAGAAAGAACCAATTAATATAGACCAATGGAAAATATCCAATGAAGAGAAAGAAATCATCAAAGAAAAATGAAGAGAGTCTCTAAGACCTCTGAAATAGAATGAAACAGTATAATACACATGTAGTGGCAGCAGTAGGAAATTAGAGAAACGAGAAAAAAAAATATCTAAGGAAAAGGATGAGAAGGAAGACTAAGCATCACATGATGGCATTCACGTGGAGAGGAGCTGAACTTAATTCAAGCAATGGCCTCACTCACCACTATCTAGCCAGCAATGAGAATGAGCCAAGTTTGCAGTGGATATTCCAAGCCAT